>NC_135232.1:1115315796-1115545796 GCF_051348905.1 Ranitomeya variabilis
AAGGGTGAGTGGAGATCCCTAGGCAGATCTAATAAGACCCTACCTGCCGTACTGTCCCTAAATTGGTTCCTCACTAGGGTTGAGCGAAACGGATCGTTCATTTTCATAAGTCGCCGACTTTTGGCAAAGTCGGTGTCTCATGAAACCGAGCCGATCCCAGCGTTGCATCGGCCATGCGGTACGCGACTTTTGCACCAAAGTCGCATTTCGATGACGCTAAAAGCGCCATTTCTCAGCCAATGAAGGTGGACGCAGAGTGTGGGCAGCGTGATGACATAGATGTTAGTCCCCACCATCTTAGAGAAGGGCATTGCAGTGATTGGCTTGCTTTCTGCGGCGTCACAGGGGCTATAAAGGGGCGTTCCCATCTTACTGCTGCTGATGTGAGCGTAGGGAGAGGTTGCTGCCGCTTCTTCAGAAGCAGGGATAGTGATAGGCAGGGTACATAAAGCTGCAAACCGCTTGTGCTGTAGCGATTTCCACTGTCCAACACCACCTTTTGTTTGCAGGGACAGTGGAAGCTACATTTTTTTTCCTCAGCGCTGTCGCTCATTGGGCTGCACTAGAAGGCTCCCTGACCCTGATAGCTGCGTTGCTGTGCCTGTGTGTAGGCCACTGTGCAAACCAACTGCTTTTTTCAAAGCACAAATCCTGTATTTCCTTCCTTTCTGCACAGCTATCTTGTGTGTTTGTCCACACTTTTGTGTGCAGCAGTCCTTTTTCTAGTTGCCTGCCATACTTTTCTGAGATAACTGCAGGGAGGTAAATATTGGCAACTCTGCCTCCGTGCCAGACCTGTGGGTGGCATCTCTCTCTCATTGTGTGGCACCGAAAATGAAAACCACTGTGTGATACTTGGCCATTTTTTTTTTTTTGGCTAAATTCTCCCTTTTCAAAAAAAATAAAAATTAGTGGGAGATAAATATTGGCAAGTCTGCCTCCGTGCCATTGCTGTGGGTGGCATCTCTCTCTCATTGTGTGGCACCGAAAAAAACACTGTGTGATACTTGGCCATTTATTTTTTTTTTGGCTAAATTCTCCCTTTTCAAAAAAAAGAAAAATTAGTGGGAGATAAATATTGGCAAGTCTGCCTCCGTGCCAGTCCTGTGTGTGGCATCTGTCTCTCATTGTGTCCCACCGAAAAGCAGTGTGTAATACTGGGCCTTTTTGTTTTTTGGGGGTAAATTCTCCCTTTTCAAAAAAAAATAGCTAGTGGGAGATAAATATTGGCAAGTCTGCCTCCGTGCCAGTCCTGTGTGTGCCATCTGTCTCTCATTGTGTCCCACCGAAAAGCAGTGTGTAATACTGGGCCTTTTTTTTTGGGGGGGGGGTAAATTCTCCCTTTTAAAAAAAAAATAGTTAGTGGGAGATAAATATTGGCAAGTCTGCCTCCGTGCCAGTCCTGTGTGTGGCATGTGTCTCTCATTGTGTCCCACCGAAAAGCAGTGTGTAATACTGGCCCTTTTTTTTGGGGGGGGGGGTAAATTCTCCCTTTTCAAAAAAAAATAGTTAGTGGGAGATAAATATTGGCAAGTCTGCTTGAGTGCTGCTCCTGTGTGTGCCATCTGTCTCAAATTATTGGGGCACAGAAAACCTTGTGTGTAACATTGGGCCTGATTTTCCTTTCAGTGTCAGGCACCTATAAAGGTATATATAAATCCTACAGAAGTTTGAGTTCACCTTATAAGTTGTTTTACAGTAACAAATAGCGTTACTTTGGTTACGTTTTGCAAACAATGAGGAAGTCTAGTGGAATAGGTCGTGGCCGTGGGCGGTCATTGTCAGCTGGTAATGATGGTAGTGGTGGTGGTGGAGCATCAGGTGGTCGTGGTAAAAGCAGTACAGCACCTAAGTCTCGAGTTGTTGAGCCAAAAACGTCGTCTGCCTACACAAGGCCTCGAACGCTCTCTTTTCTGGGAGTAGGAAAACCACTTTTGAAGCCGGAGCAGGAGGAACAAGTATTGGCTTTCATTGCTCACTCTGCCTCTAGCTTTTTTGCCTCCTCCTCGGAAAGTGCAAAATGTCAGAGCAGTGCATCATCAGTGGATGCTCCCGGTCAGGAACAAGTCGCTTCCTTGTGTCCTTCACCCAGAACAACAGTGAAGGATGCGTCAGTCGACACAACAGGTTACTCCATGGAGCTCTTTACACATACCGTTCCTGGGTTAGACAGTGAAACAGTTAACAGGCCATGCCCATTAGAAGTTGAATCGAACATGGAGTGCACAGATGCACAGCCACAGCCAGATTACTATGCTGTTCCTTTGACTCAGACCAGAACATTGCCCTCGCAGTGTACTGAGGCAGAATCAAACCCAGCGGAGACTATGTTGCCCCGTCACGAACGCTATACCACCGGCTTACACGGTTACACAGACGAAGTTGCACACGACATAGAAGAGGAGGTCATAGATGACCCAGTTGTTGACCCCGATTGGCAGCCATTGGGGGAACAGGGTGCAGGTGGAAGTAGTTCAGAAGCGGAGGAGGAGGAGCCGCAGCAGGCATCAACATCACAACAGGTTCCATCTGCCGGGCCCGTATCTGGCCAAAAACGCGTGGCAAAACCAAAACCAGTTGGAGGACAGCGTGGCCATCCGGTTAAAGAAGCTCAGTCTGCAATGCCTGAAAAGGTATCCGATAGTAGAAAGAGTGCAGTCTGGCATTTTTTTAAACAACATCCAAATGATCAGCGCAAAGTCATCTGTCAAAAATGTTCAACTACCTTAAGCAGAGGTCAGAATCTTAAAAGTCTAAATACAAGTTGCATGCATAGACATTTATCCACCATGCATTTGCAAGCCTGGACTAACTACCAAACGTCCCTAAAGGTTGCAGCACCCTCGGCCAATGAAGCTAGTCAGCAATGCTACATCCCTTCCCTCACTGTAAACCCACCATTTCCCGCACCACCTGCAGTATCTGTGCAGCTTTCGTCGCCAGGCCAAAGAAGTCAGGGAATCGCCAGGTTTGCAGTAGGAAACACTGCATGTAGGGCACCGGCAAGAATACCATCTCCAACCCTCTCTCACTCACCCATGTCCACCGGCACCACCGCTAGTTCCACGATCTCCAGCTCTCCAGTCCAGCTCACCCTACATGAGACTCTTGTTAGGAAAAGGAAGTACTCATCCTCGCATCCGCGTACACAGGGTTTGAACGCCCACATTGCTAGACTAATCTCATTAGAGATGATGCCCTACCGTTTAGTTGAAAGCGAAGCTTTCAAAGTGCTGATGGACTACGCTGTACCACGCTACGAGCTACCCAGTCGGCACTTCTTTTCTAGAAAAGCCATCCCAGCACTCCAACAGCATGTTAAAGACCGCATCGTCCATGCACTCAGGCAGTCTGTGACTGCAAAGATGCACCTGACAACAAATGCATGGACCAGTAGGCATGGCCAGGGACGTTACGTGTCCATCACGGCACACTGGGTGAATGTGGTGGATGCAGGGTCCACAGGGGACAGCAATATTGGGACAGTTTTGCCTAGCCCACGGTCAAGGAAAGAGTTGGCTGTAGGCGTTCGCCCCCCCTCCTCCTCTTCCTCCTCATGCAGAAGCGAGAGCTCGTCCACACACCGCAGTCGCACATCCACTCCATCCGCAGCTGCCACTGTTGCACACCAGGTGTGCCATTATGGGACAGCTAGTGGCAAGCGTCAGCAGGCTGTATTGGCAATGAAGTGTTTGGGCGACAACAGACACACCGCGGAAGTTCTGTCCAAGTTCTTGCAGAATGAAACTCAGTCATGGCTGGGCACTGTACATCTTGAGGCAGGCAAGGTTGTGAGTGATAACGGAAGGAATTTCATGGCTGCCATAGCCCTTTCCCAACTGAAACACATTCCTTGCCTGGCTCACACCTTAAACCTGGTGGTGCAGTGCTTCCTGAAAAGTTACCCGGGGTTACCCGACCTGCTCCTCAAAGTGCGCAGACTTTGCTCGCATATCCGCCGTTCGCCCGTACACTCCAGCCGTATGCAGAACTATCAGCGGTCTTTGAACCTTCCCCAGCATCGCCTAATCATCGACATTGCAACAAGGTGGAACTCCACACTGCACATGCTTCAGAGACTGTGCGAACAGAGGCGTGCTGTTATGTTTTTGTGGGAGGATACACATACACGGGCAGGCAGTTGGATGGCAGACATGGAGTTGTCAGGTGTGCAGTGGTCGAAGCTACAAGACCTGTGTCAAGTCCTTCAGTGTTTGTTGTGAATTTGCTTTTTGCTCCCTCTAGTGGTTACTAGTTTTTTGACTCTGGTTTTTCTGTCATTCCTTTTATCCGCACCTGGGTCGTTAGTTAGGGGTGTTGCTATATAAGCTCCCTGGACCTTCAGTTCAATGCCTGGCAACGTAGTTATCAGAGCTAGTCTGCTGTGCTCTTGTCTACTGATCCTGGTTCCAGTTATATCAGCTAAGTCTGCCTTTTGCTTTTTGCTATTTGTTTTGGTTTTGTATTTTTGTCCAGCTTGTTCCAAATCTATATCCTGACCTTTGCTGGAAGCTCTAGGGGGGCTGGTGTTCTCCCCCCGGACCGTTAGACGGTTCGGGGGTTCTTGAATTTCCAGTGTGGATTTTGATAGGGTTTTTGTTGACCATATAAGTTACCTTTCTTTATTCTGCTATCAGTAAGCGGGCCTCTCTGTGCTAAACCTGGTTCATTTCTGTGTTTGTCATTTCCTCTTACCTCACCGTCATTATTTGTGGGGGGCTTCTATCCAGCTTTGGGGTCCCCTTCTCTGGAGGCAAGAAAGGTCTTTGTTTTCCTCTACTAGGGGTAGCTAGATTCTCCGGCTGGCGCGTGTCATCTAGAATCAACGTAGGAATGATCCCCGGCTACTTCTAGTGTTGGCGTTAGGAGTAGATATATGGTCAACCCAGTTACCACTGCCCTATGAGCTGGATTTTTGTATTCTGCAGACTTCCACGTTCCTCTGAGACCCTCGCCATTGGGGTCATAACAGTTTGCCAGGCCAGTATTAAATGTTTAATGCATTGCAGAAGAGGGATTATAAGAAAGAAGATTCTGAGTTTTTTTTTTTTCCTTTTTCCCCTTTACCTCAGAGTGGCTATGCTTGCTGCAGACATGAATGTCCAGACCTTGATTACAAGTGTGGACCAGCTGGCTACTCGTGTGCAGGGCATACAAGACTATGTTATCAGAAATCCTAGGTCAGAACCTAAAATACCGATTCCTGAACTGTTTTCCGGAGACAGGTTTAAGTTTAGGAATTTCGTGAATAATTGTAAATTGTTTTTGTCCCTGAGACCCTGTTCATCTGGAGATTCTGCTCAGCAAGTAAAAATTGTTATTTCGTTCTTACGGGGCGACCCTCAGGATTGGGCTTTTTCGTTGGCGCCAGGAGATCCGGCATTGGCTGATCTTGATGCGTTTTTTCTGGCGCTCGGTTTACTTTATGAGGAACCCAATCTTGAGATTCAGGCAGAAAAGGCCTTGCTGGCTATGTCTCAGGGGCAGGACGAGGCTGAAGTGTATTGCCAAAAATTTCGGAAATGGTCCGTGCTGACACATTGGAACGAGTGTGCACTGGCCGCTAATTTTAGAAATGGCCTTTCTGAAGCCATTAAGAATGTTATGGTGGGTTTTCCCATTCCCACAGGTCTGAATGATACTATGGCACTGGCTATTCAAATTGACCGGCGGTTGCGGGAGCGCAAAACCGCAAATTCCCTCATGGTGTTGTCTGAACAGACACCTAATTCGGTGCAATGTGATAGAAAAACCGCAAATTCCCTCATGGTGTTGTCTGAACAGACACCTGATTTAATGCAATGTGATAGAATCCTGACTAGAAATGAGCGGAAAATTCATAGACGCCGGAATGGCTTGTGCTACTACTGTGGTGATTCTACACATGTTATCTCAGCATGCTCTAAACGTATAGCTAAGGTTGTTAGTCCTGTCACCGTTGGTAATTTGCAACCTAAATTTATTCTGTCTGTAACTTTGATTTGCTCACTGTCATCTTATCCTGTCATGGCGTTTGTAGATTCAGGTGCTGCCCTGAGTCTCATGGATCTCTCATTTGCTAAGCGCTGTGGTTTTACTCTTGAACCATTAGAAAATCCTATTCCTCTTAGGGGTATTGATGCTACACCATTGGCAGCAAATAAACCGCAGTATTGGACACAGGTTACCATGTGCATGAATCCTGAACACCGCGAGGTGATACGTTTCCTGGTTTTACATAAAATGCATGATTTGGTTGTTTTAGGGCTGCCATGGTTACAGACCCATAATCCAGTCCTGGACTGGAAGGCTATGTCAGTCTCAAGTTGGGGCTGTCGTGGTATTCATGGGGATTCCCTGCCTGTGTCTATTGCTTCTTCTACGCCTTCGGAAGTTCCGGAGTATTTGTCTGATTATCAGGATGTCTTCAGTGAGTCTGAGTCCAGTGCACTGCCTCCTCATAGGGACTGTGACTGTGCTATAGATTTGATCCCAGGCAGTAAATTTCCTAAGGGAAGACTGTTTAATCTGTCGGTACCTGAACATACCGCTATGCGTTCATATATCAAGGAGTCTCTGGAGAAAGGACATATTCGTCCGTCTTCTTCCCCTCTTGGTGCGGGATTCTTTTTTGTGGCAAAAAAGGACAGATCTTTGAGACCTTGTATTGATTATCGGCTTTTAAATAAGATCACTGTCAAATTTCAGTATCCTTTACCGCTGTTGTCTGACTTGTTTGCCCGCTGGTCATTGTTTTTCTCCCGCTTTGATTTTGTTGTCTCGTATTTACCAGGTTCAAAGAATGTGAAGGCCGATGCTCTTTCTAGGAGCTTTGTGCCTGATGCTCCTGGAGTCACGGATCCTGTTGGTATTCTTAAAGACGGAGTTATCTTGTCAGCTATTTCTCCGGATCTGCGACGTGTGTTGCAGAGATTTCAGGCTGATAGGCCTGAGTCTTGTCCACCTGACAGACTGTTTGTCCCGGATAAGTGGACCAGCAGAGTCATTTCCGAGGTTCATTCCTCGGTGTTGGCAGGTCACCCGGGAATTTTTGGCACCAGAGATCTGGTGGCCAGGTCCTTTTGGTGGCCTTCCTTGTCAAGGGATGTGCGGTCATTTGTGCAGTCCTGTGGGACTTGTGCTCGAGCTAAGCCTTGCTGTTCTCGTGCCAGCGGTTTGCTCTTGCCCTTGCCTGTCCCGAAGAGACCTTGGACACATATCTCCATGGATTTCATTTCTGATCTTCCGCTATCTCAGGGCATGTCCGTTATCTGGGTGATATGTGATCGCTTCTCCAAGATGGTCCATTTGGTTCCTTTGCCTAAGCTGCCTTCCTCTTCCGATCTGGTTCCTGTGTTTTTCCAGAACGTGGTTCGTTTGCACGGCATCCCTGAGAATATTGTGTCAGACAGAGGATCCCAGTTCGTTTCCAGGTTCTGGCGATCCTTTTGTAGTAGGATGGGCATTGATTTGTCGTTTTCGTCTGCTTTCCATCCTCAGACTAATGGACAGACGGAGCGAACCAATCAGACTTTGGAGGCTTATTTGAGGTGTTTTGTCTCTGCTGATCAGGACGATTGGGTGACATTCTTGCCGTTGGCTGAGTTTGCCCTTAATAATCGGGCTAGTTCCGCCACCTTGGTTTCGCCTTTTTTCTGCAACTCTGGTTTCCATCCTCGCTTTTCTTCGGGTCATGTGGAGCCTTCTGACTGTCCTGGGGTGGATTCTTTGGTGGATAGGTTGCAGCAGATCTGGAATCATGTGGTGGACAACTTGAAGTTGTCACAGGAGAAGGCTCAGCGCTTTGCCAACCGCCGCCGCGGTGTGGGTCCCCGACTACGCGTTGGGGATTTGGTATGGCTTTCTTCCCGCTTTGTTCCTATGAAGGTCTCCTCTCCCAAATTTAAACCTCGTTTTATTGGGCCTTACAAGATATTGGAAATCCTTAATCCTGTATCTTTTCGTCTGGATCTTCCTGTGTCGTTTGCTATTCACAATGTATTTCATAGGTCCTTGTTGCGGCGGTACATTGTGCCTGTAGTTCCTTCTGCTGAGCCTCCTGCTCCGGTGTTGGTTGAGGGCGAGTTGGAGTACGTGGTGGAGAAGATCTTGGATTCTCGCCTCTCCAGGCGGAGGCTTCAGTACCTGGTCAAGTGGAAGGGCTATGGTCAGGAGGATAATTCCTGGGTGGTCGCCTCTGATGTTCATGCGGCCGATTTAGTTCGTGCCTTTCATGCCGCTCATCCTGATCGCCCTGGTGGTCGTGGTGAGGGTTCGGTGACCCCTCACTAAGGGGGGGTACTGTTGTGAATTTGCTTTTTGCTCCCTCTAGTGGTTACTAGTTTTTTGACTCTGGTTTTTCTGTCATTCCTTTTATCCGCACCTGGGTCGTTAGTTAGGGGTGTTGCTATATAAGCTCCCTGGACCTTCAGTTCAATGCCTGGCAACGTAGTTATCAGAGCTAGTCTGCTGTGCTCTTGTCTACTGATCCTGGTTCCAGTTATATCAGCTAAGTCTGCCTTTTGCTTTTTGCTATTTGTTTTGGTTTTGTATTTTTGTCCAGCTTGTTCCAAATCTATATCCTGACCTTTGCTGGAAGCTCTAGGGGGGCTGGTGTTCTCCCCCCGGACCGTTAGACGGTTCGGGGGTTCTTGAATTTCCAGTGTGGATTTTGATAGGGTTTTTGTTGACCATATAAGTTACCTTTCTTTATTCTGCTATCAGTAAGCGGGCCTCTCTGTGCTAAACCTGGTTCATTTCTGTGTTTGTCATTTCCTCTTACCTCACCGTCATTATTTGTGGGGGGCTTCTATCCAGCTTTGGGGTCCCCTTCTCTGGAGGCAAGAAAGGTCTTTGTTTTCCTCTACTAGGGGTAGCTAGATTCTCCGGCTGGCGCGTGTCATCTAGAATCAACGTAGGAATGATCCCCGGCTACTTCTAGTGTTGGCGTTAGGAGTAGATATATGGTCAACCCAGTTACCACTGCCCTATGAGCTGGATTTTTGTATTCTGCAGACTTCCACGTTCCTCTGAGACCCTCGCCATTGGGGTCATAACAGTGTTTTAAGGAATGCATACGGCTGGTTAGTGCAGACAACGCCATAATAAGCATGAGCATCCCCCTAATGCGTCTGCTGATGCAAAGTTTGACGCACATAAAGGAGCAGGCGTCTGCAGCCGAGGAAGAGGAAAGCCTTGATGACAGTCAGCCATTGTCTGGTCAGGGCCGTGTTGAGGACGTGGTAGGGGGCGAAGAGGTGGAGGAGGACGAGGAGGATGATGGGGATGAGTACTTTTTGAATGAGGAAGCTTCTCCTGGGCCAACAGAAATTAGTGGCGTTGCAAGGCCGGGTTCTGTTTTTTTAAGGGAGACAAGTGACGTAGATTTGCCTGTAACTGCCCCTCCAACCAGCACAACCGCAGATTTGACAACTGGAACTTTGGCCCACATGGCGGATTATGCCTTACGTATCCTCAAAAGGGACACACGCATTATTAAAATGATGAGCGATGATGATTACTGGTTGGCCTGCATCCTTGACCCTCGCTATAAAGGCAAATTGCAAAATATTATGCCACATGAGAACCTCGAACAAATATTAGCAACCAAACAAGCTACTCTTGTAGACCGTTTGATTCAGGCATTCCCAGCACACAGCGCCGGTGATGGTTCTCAGTCTCACACAAGCTGCAGGGGGCTACATGGCAGAGGTGTTCGAGGTGCACAGATCAGAAGTGGCGTTGGACAGAGGGGTTTTCTGACCAGGTTGTGGAGTGATTTCGCAATGACCGCAGACAGGACAGGTACTGCAGCATCCATTCAAAGTGACAGGAGACAACATTTGTCCAGTATGGTTACGAACTATTTTTCAGCCCTTATTGATGTTCTCCCTCAAGCGTCATTCCCATTTGATTACTGGGCATCCAAATTAGACACCTGGCCTGAATTGGCAGAATATGCGTTGCAGGAGCTCGCTTGCCCAGCAGCTAGTGTGCTCTCAGAAAGAGTATTCAGTGCTGCTGGTTCAATATTAACCGAAAAAAGGAGTCGTCTGGCTACCCAAAATGTGGATGATCTCACCTTCATTAAAATGAACCACTCCTGGATTTCAAATTATTTTGCCCCACCTTTCCCGGCTGACACCTAGCTTTCCTATGAAAAGTGCTTGCTTGTGGACTGGTCTTACTGAGTGTTCCAATCTGTTAATTTGCAGCAGCTGTTTGTCCAGCATACAACATGTTTACACCTCCCGCAATGTGAAAACTCCCCCCACGGGGCCGTGGTCTCGACACTTGGCTCAAGCACCCGTTACAGTGCTGTTTGTCTGAAGAGGTGGGTGTGCCGGCTTTTGGTCGACGGCACTGCCACTGGGTCCCTCATAGTACAATGTAGTGTCTCTGGCGGTGGTGGTGCGCACCCAACGTCAGACACACCGTTGTAACATGAGGGGCCCTGGGGCGGTACCGCCGGCCACAAGAGAGTTCCCCCCCCCAGCTCAAACTGTGATCTACCACGTGCAAAATTATCTCGCACAGCTCCACCAATGTTTAGTCTATTCGCTGACATCATTCAATGTCTGGCACCGACAATACCAATTTGTAGACATCTATGATGCTACTTAAAGTAGTCTGGGTCAGTGTCCTATATTGGCACCATTAAATATTTACTGCCAAATTACTATGTCAGAAACTCAGCAGATGAGCCCACCCCTGTACCTAAGTATGCCACCCTTTTTATTTTTTTTTGTTTGTTTTGCGAGACATTAACATCTATTTATATTTTGGGAGTACTGGGTCAGACACTCCTTGCAATACTCCTCCACTGACCACAATGCTGCCTGCCTGTGTATCCATGTAACCGATGTAAAACTGCCATGAGCCTATTGTTTGTTATTTTAGGCCTTTGATAGCCTGTCTGCGGCCCCTACTTGCAATACTCCTCCTCCGCTGACCACAAAGCTGCCTGTGTATCCATGTAACCTATTTTAAACTGCCTTGAGCCTATTTTTAGGTATTTTAGGCCTAGTAAGCCTGTCTGCGGTGCCTCCTTGCAATCCTCCTCCACTGACCACAACAATGCTGCCCGTTTACCCCTTGAACCTATTTTACAGTGCATAGAGCCTATTTTTTTATTTTATTTAATATTAATAAAGCCATGATGGACTACGCTGTACCACGCTATGAGCTACCCAGTTGACAATTCTTTTGCGAGAAAAGCCATCCCACCCCTCCACCAGCATGTTAAAGACCACATTGTCCTTGCATTCTGTCAATCTGTGAGTCCAAAGGTACACCTGACAACAGACACATGGACCTGTAGGCATGGCCACGGAAGGTTACATGTCCATTACGGCGCAATGGGTTAATGTGGTGGATGCATGGTCCACAGGGGACAGCCTACTAAGTCTGTCTGCAGTCCCTAATTCAAATTGTCCTCCACTGTCTAAATCTTACCTTCTACCTTCTGGCTCTCATTAAGTGCTGTTTTTAAATGAAAAAATGGTGTTTAGGGCCTACTAACGGTGTCTGCCCCTGCCTGGTGTTTGTCATCAACTGAATACAGCTGAGCTTCTACCTTCTGGCTCTCATTAAGTGCTGTTTTTAAATAAAAAAAAATGGTGTTTAGGGCCTACTAACGGTGTCTGCCCCTCCCTGGTGTTTGTCCTCAACTGAATACAGCTGTGCTTCAACCTTCTGGCTCTCATTAAGTGCTGTGTTTTTAAAAAATGGTGTTTAGGGCCTACTAACGGTGTCTGCCCATGCCTGGTGTTTGTCCTCATCTGAATACAGCTGTGCTTCAACCTTCTGGCTCTTATTAAGCTTTTTTTTTTTTTTTTTAATTGCTGGATGGGGCCTAATACTTCTGTTTGCTGCTCCCTGGTGTTTGTCCTCAACTGAATAAAGCTGAGCTTCTACCTTCTGGCTCTCATTAAGTGCTGTGTTTTTAAAAAATGGTGTTTAGGGCCTACTAACGGTGTCTGCCCATGCCTGGTGTTTGTCCTCAACTGAATACAGCTGAGCTTCAACCTTCTGGCTCTCATTAAGTGCTGTGTTTTTAAAAAATGGTGGTTAGGGCCTACTAACGGTGTCTGCCCCTCCCTGGTGTTGCCCTCAACTGAATACAGCTGAGCTTCTACCTTCTGGCTCTCATTAAGTGCTGTTTTTAAATTTAAAAAATGGTGTTTAGGGCCTACTAACGGTGTCTGCCCCTGCCTGGTGTTTGTCCTCAACTGAATACAACTGAGCTTCAACCTTCTGGCTCTCATTAAGTGCTGCTGTGTTTTTAAAAATTGGTGGTTAGGGCCTACTAACGGTGTCTGCCCCTCCCTGGTGTTTGTCCTCAACTGAATACAGCTGTGCTTCAACCTTCTGGCTCTCATTAAGTGCTGTGTTTTTAAAAATTGGTGGTTAGGGCCTACTAACGGTGTCTGCCCCTCCCTGGTGTTGCCCTTAACTGAATACAGCTGAGCTTCAACCTTCTGGCTTTCGGCCTATAGTATCAGATATTAAACTGCATTTGGCCTTCAACTTTGGTTACGGCCTACTAAAGGTGTCTGCCCCTCCCTGGTGTTGCCCTCAACTGAATACAGCTGAGCTTCTACCTTCTGGCTTTCGGCCTATAGTATCAGATATTAAACTGCATTTGGCCTACTAGTGTGGTTGGGCCCTTGAAACACTGTCTGCTGCTCTTGGGTTTGCTACTCCACTGAACAAAGCAATGCCTCCTGTTTAGTCCTGTTACCAATTTTGAACTGCATTTTGCCTACTTTATTTTTTGGCCCTATATCTGTTTCCTCCTCATCCTGCCCATTGCCCAGCCACTGCTAGATGAGTCTGCTGGTACATTGACCTAGACCACTACATTCCCCTTGCACTCTACACAGCCAGAATCTGACCCTGCTGAAAGTAAGGTTCCCCTTCCCGCATGTTATGCCACCTTACACAGGGACAAAGAGGAAGGTGCAGATGAAAGTGCAGGTTCCTTCATCAGGTGGGGGGGCATACTCGTTGGCGACGTCACTGGCACAGGGCCCCTCAGAGTACGCAAAAGTGTCGCTGCTGGTGGGAGGCGCCCCCGCCATGCAAACACACCGCCGTACTTTGAGGGGCCCTGTGCCAGTGCCAATGCGAACGAGTGGGCCCCCCCTGCTTGCTCAGGATCACAGCACTTGCAATGTTGAAATACTTACCTCTCCCTGCTCCACCGCCGTGACGTAGTCCACGTTTCCTGAGCCCACTAAAGGCTTGAACCAGCCCTACCCCCCACAACTTTTGCCAAATGACCCCCAATTTCCTATGCCCAACTATTATTATAAAGTTAATTAAGATTGACAAGCTTCAGAAACAAGAATGGATGTTTTTGGCATTAAAATGGGCACTGTAGGTGTTTTCCTGGCCTCCACTCACTGCCGACTATGCTTCCCCATTGACTTGCATTGGGTTTCGTGTTTCAATCGATCCCCGACTTTTAGCGATAATCGGCCGACTGCACTCGACTCGACTCTGGACAAAGTCGGGTTTCACAAAACCCGACTCGATCTTAAAAAAATGAAAGTCGCTCAACCCTATTCCTCACCAATCGCCAGCAGGAAACTTAAGCCCTGTATCTCCCTAGAGATAGGCCCTGGATAGGGAGGGGGAGGGTACGTGCACTGGTCAGTCTCCACTGAAAACTAAAGACAAATAGGTAGATAGACAAGAGGAATGAACTTAGCTGTCATGATCCGTTCTGGGGTTTAATCCTGTCTGCCCTTTTTCCGGGCGGATCATGTCAAGGGTTAACTTTACTCTGCCTCATTCTGGGTTCAGGTTTGCTATTTAGCTCTGATGCATCCTGCTGGCAGTGTCAGCTATAGTTCTGCCTTCGGCGTGTGTACCTGACTCTGGTAGATGTTGATTTGTTCTGCTGTGATCCCTGACTTGCCCCGTGTCTGTTGACTCCCTCTGTCTGCCCTTTCCCAGTGTTTCTCTGTAAGTTTGTTTGATTCCCTGGTTTTGATTCGGCTTGTATTCGGACTCACTTCTGCCTTCTGTCTTTGTTTTATTTGCTTCCGACCATTGCTGAACCCCCTGACTTGTTCCTGACCACATGTACTGCTGCAACATCTGGTAATTCTGCTTCTGACTGTTTTTTTTTACTTAGCTTGTCTGACCAATCTCTCGCCACTTGGTGGCACCTGTGCTGCTGCTCTGTGGTGCTACTATGTGTGTGCAGCCTCACTTTGCTCACAAGCTCCCCCTGGTGGAGGTTGCACTATACTGTACTGCAGCAGCATGACAATAGCATGAGCAGACTCAGAGAGTTAACACCTAACATCCTCAAACAGCTCCAGAGAGGAAGTTAGCCAACTGCAATAGCTCCAAGCCTTCACAAGGGAACAATGTGAAGATCACCGGCTACTGTCTGCAGCAGACTGGGGATTTATAAACACCCAGATCCAGGTGTGTCAACTAGAGCCAGAGGGAGTCCTGGGTCAGAAGGATTTAGGAGGCATCTGTAATGCCAAACGCAGAGACTTTCTGCAGAGAGATGCAGAACGACAGTCTGTTGCATCTGACACACATGTGACAATTACATACTGTTACGATTGGCATGATACAGGGCTTTATTTTATAATTAAAGAGTGTGTCCAGGTTTGAGATGAAATTCTGCAGTCACTTTGTAAATGCAGACTTCTGAATTTTCACAGCGCATGCACTGCACACTTTTAGTATTCTATATTGCACAAATATGCGATTTGTATACTTACCGTACAGTATATCCACATTCTGACCAGACTTGTCCAGCCTCATTCTATTTATTAATTTATTTTCATTAACTGAGGCTGCTCATGTCTAGTCGGCATGTGACCGCGTGTAAGAAATTCCTGGCACAAGAGAATCCTGACAGCGTGCAGTGCACACTGTGAGAATTCGGAAGTCTGCAGTCACATAGAATGACTGCAGACTCAGCACAAACCTGGATAACCCTTTTAATGCTCTTAACATAAATAAAAATATGAGAATTAGTCAGTATCACAAAAAAGGCATTTACATGCAGGTACTTTATAGATTACGTTGTCTCTGGAGTCGTTATCTTTCTTTTCTTCTTCATCTTGTCTAGCTCATCTCTGCAGACATCTATCTTCTCAGATCTTCTGCAGCACATCCCCACCCAATGTCATTAAAGATATGTGTTATTATAATGCTCCTGAATAAAAATAACTGAGCCCCTGAATAAATAATTGCACCTCACTATATTCCCTGCATAAAACACTGTCCCTCTTATGGTACATGCTCTCTATACTGCCCTCTCCTTTCCAAACTGGGCCCCCTCTTCACACTGTCCTCTTGCCCTGTGTCCTCCCTATGGCACCCAGTCTGTATTGTTGTGAACTATACTTTTTGGCTCCCTCTTGTGGTCACTAGCGGTATGGCACTTGGATATTCTTTCCCCAGGTTGGTAGTCACCTGGTTCGTTAGACCCTGGGTGTTCCTATTTAAACTTCCTGGATTCTTAGTCCATTGCCTGGCATCAATGTAATCAGTCCTTGTCTGGTTGCTCCTGTCTACTGGTCCTGATTTTTGCAAGATAAGCTAAGTCCTGCTTTCTTATTTTTGTTCATTTGTATTGTTTTGTTTTTTGTCCAGCTTGTTCATAATGTGATTCCTGATTTTGCTGGAAGCTCTAAGGGGACTGATATTCTCCCCCCACACCGTTAGTCGGTGCGGGGGTTCTTGGATATTCAGCGTGGATATTTTTGTAGGGTTTTTCGCTGACCGCATAAGTCCGCTTTCTATATTTCTGCTATTATATAGTGGGCCTCTCTTTGCTGAATCTAGTTCATACTTACGTTTGTCCTTTCTTCTTACCTCACCGTTATTATTTGTTGGGGGCGTGTCTTTACTTTGGGGTACCTTTCTCTTGAGGCAAGTGAGGTCTGATTTTCCCTGAAAGGGTTAGTTAGTTCTCCGGCTGGCGCGAGACGTCTAGAACCAACGTAGGTACGTTCCCCGGCTGCTATTAGTTGTGGGTTAGGATCAGGTATGCGGTCAGCTCAGTTACCACCTCCCTATGAGCTGGTTTTTTATGTCTGCAGACTTTGCTGAAAACCCTGAGATCCTCTACCATTGGGATCATAACAGAATGCCAGGCCGAGTGAATAGTTAATGCATTGCAGAAGTGGGATTAAAAGAAAAGAAGTTCTGAGTTTTTTTTAGTTTTTTTTTCTTCCTCCCCTTTATCTCTGAGTGGCTTGAAGCTCTGCTGCAGACATGAATGTTCAGACTCTGATTACTAGTGTGGATCAGCTTGCTGCATGTGTGCAGGGCATTCAGGATTTTGTTATTAGCAGTCCTATGTCAGAGCCTAAGATACCTATCCCTGAGCTGTTCTCTGGAGATCGATTTAAATTTAGGAATTTTAGGAATAATTGTAAATTGTTTCTATCTTTGAGACCTCGTTCGTCTGGAGACTCAGCTCAGCAAGTTAAAATTGTTATCTCCTTCTTGCGGGGCGACCCTCAGGATTGGGCTTTCTCATTGGCGCCAGGAGATCCGGCATTGGCAAATATTGATGCGTTTTTTCTGGCGCTCGGATTGCTTTATGAGGAGCCCAATCTTGAAATTCAGGCAGAGAAAGCTTTGCTGGCTATCTCTCAGGGCCAGGATGAAGCTGAAGTGTATTGCCAAAAATTTCGGAAATGGTCTGTGCTTACTCAGTGGAATGAGTGCGCTCTGGCCGCAAATTTCAGAAATGGCCTTTCTGAAACCATTAAGAATGTGATGGTGGGCTTCCCCATTCCTACAAGTCTGAATGATTCTATGACGCTGGCCATTCAGATTGATCGGCGTTTGCGGGAGCGCAAATCCACTAATCCTCTGGTGGTGTTGTCTGAACAGACACCGGACTTAATGCAATGTGATAGAATTCAGACTAGAACTGAACGGCAAAATCATAGACGTTAGAATGGGTTGTGTTTTTACTGTGGTGATTCTACACATGTTATATCAGCATGCTCTAAACGCTTAACAAAGTTTGTTAGTCCTGTCGCCATTGGTAACTTGCAGCCTAAATTTATTTTGTCTGTGACTTTAATTTGTTCATTGTCTTCCTACCCTGCTATGGCGTTTGTGGATTCAGGTGCTGCCCTGAGTCTTATGGACTTGTCGTTTGCCAAGCGCTGTGGTTTTGTCCTGGAGCCTTTAGAAAATCCTATTCCTCTTAGAGGAATTGATGCTACGCCATTGGCGGAGAATAAACCGCAGTATTGGACACAAGTGACCATGTGCATGACTCCTGAACATCGGGAGGTGATTCGTTTTCTTGTTCTGCATAAGATGCATGATTTGGTCGTTTTGGGTCTGCCATGGTTACAGGCCCATAATCCAGTTTTGGATTGGAGGGCTATGTCTGTGTCAAGTTGGGGTTGTCAGGGAATTCATTGCGATTCCCCGTCGGTGTCTATTGCTTCCTCCACTCCTTCAGAAGTTCCTGAGTATTTGTTTGACTATCAGGATGTATTCAGTGAGTCCAGGTCCAGTGCTCTTCCTCCTCATAGGGACTGTGACTGCGCTATAGATTTGATTCCTGGTAGTAAGTTTCCTAAGGGACGATTATTTAATCTGTCGGTACCTGAGCATGCCGCGATGCGTTCTTATATAAAGGAGTCTTTGGAGAAAGGACATATTCGTCCATCCTCTTCCCCTCTTGGTGCGGGATTCTTTTTTGTGGCCAAGAAAGAAGGGTCTTTGAGACCTTGTATAGACTATCGGCTTCTGAATAAAATCACGGTTAAATTTCAATATCCTTTGCCACTATTGTCGGACTTGTTTGCTCGGATTAAGGGTGCCTGTTGGTTCACCAAGATAGATCTTCGTGGTGCGTACAACCTTGTGCGCATTAAGCAGGGAGATGAATGGAAAACTGCATTAAATACGCCCGAAGGTCATTTTGAGTACTTGGTGATGCCTTTTGGGCTCTCTAATGCCCCTTCAGTGTTTCAGTCCTTTATGCATGACATCTTCCGGAAGTATCTAGATAAATTTGTGATTGTTTATCTGGATGACATTTTAGTTTTTTCTGATGATTGGGATTCTCATGTAAAGCAGGTCAGGATGGTGTTTCAGGTTTTGCGCGATAATGCTTTGTTTGTGAAGGGCTCAAAGTGTCTCTTTGGAGTGCAGAAGGTTTCCTTTTTGGGTTTTATTTTTTCTCCTTCGGCTGTGGAGATGGACCCAGTCAAGGTCCGAGCTATTCATGATTGGACTCAACCCACGTCTGTTAAGAGTCTTCAGAAGTTTTTGGGTTTTGCTAATTTCTACCGTCGTTTTATTGCTAATTTTTCTAGCGTTGTTAAACCTCTGACGGATATGACCAAGAAAGGTTCTGATGTTGCTAATTGGGCTCCTGCGGCCGTGGAGGCCTTCCGGGAGCTGAAGCGCCGGTTTACTTTGGCGCCTGTTTGTGCCAGCCTGATGTCTCACTTCCCTTTCAGGTTGAAGTAGACGCTTCTGAGATCAGTGCAGGGGCTGTTTTGTCGCAGAGAGGCTCTGGTTGCTCTGTGATGAGACCATGTGCTTTCTTTTCCAGGAAGTTTTCGCCTGCTGAGCGGAACTATGATGTAGGTAATCGGGAGTTGTTGGCCATGAAGTGGGCATTTGAGGAGTGGCATAATTGGCTCGAGGGAGCTAAGCATCGTGTGGTGGTCTTGACTGATCACAAAAATCTGATGTATCTCGAGTCTGCTAAACGCCTGAACCCTAGACAGGCTCGTTGGTCATTGTTTTTCTCCCGTTTTGACTTTGTGGTCTCATACCTGCCTGGTTCGAAAAATGTGAAGGCTGATGCTCTCTCTAGGAGCTTTGTGCCTGACTCTCCTGGAGTCTCAGAGCCGGCTGGTATTCTTAAAGAGGGAGTAATCTTGTCGGCCATTTCTCCTGATTTGCGACGTGTGTTGCAGAGATTTCAGGCTGGTAGACCTGACCCTTGTCCACCTGACAGACTGTTTGTTCCTGATAAATGGACCAGCAGAGTTATTTCCGAGGTTCATTCCTCGGTGTTGGCAGGGCATCCTGGGATTTTTGGTACCAGGGATTTGGTGGCTAGGTCCTTTTGGTGGCCTTCCTTGTCACGGGATGTGCGTTCTTTTGTGCAGTCCTGTGGGACTTGTGCTCGGGCTAAGCCTTGCTGTTCTCGTGCCAGCGGGTTGCTTTTGCCCTTGCCCGTCCCGAAGAGGCCTTGGACACACATTTCCATGGATTTCATTTCAGATCTTCCGGTGTCTCAGGGAATGTCTGTCATCTGGGTGGTGTGTGATCGTTTTTCCAAGATGGTCCATTTGGTGCCCTTGCCTAAGTTGCCGTCCTCTTCCGATCTGGTTCCTTTGTTTTTTCAGAATGTGGTTCGTTTGCACGGCATTCCTGAGAATATCGTGTCTGACAGAGGATCCCAGTTTGTGTCCAGATTCTGGCGATCTTTTTGTGCTAAGATGGGCATTGATCTGTCGTTCTCGTCTGCCTTTCATCCTCAGACTAATGGCCAAACGGAGCGAACTAATCAGACGCTGGAGGCTTATTTGAGATGTTTTGTTTCTGCGGATCAGGATGATTGGGTGACCTTTTTGCCATTGGCTGAGTTTGCCCTCAATAATCGGGCTAGTTCCGCCACTTTGGTTTCGCCATTTTTCTGCAACTCTGGTTTTCATCCTCGTTTCTCCTCAGGTCATGTTGAGCCTTCTGACTGTCCTGGGGTGGATTCCGTGGTTGATAGGTTGCAGCGGACTTGGAATCATGTGGTGGACAACTTGAAGTTGTCACAGGAGAAGGCTCAGCGTTTTGCCAACCGCCGTCGCGGTGTGGGTCCCCGACTTCGTGTTGGGGATTTGGTTTGGTTGTCTTCTCGGTATGTCCCTCTGAAGGTTTCCTCTCCTAAGTTTAAGCCTCGCTTTATTGGTCCTTATAGAATATTGGAGGTCCTTAATCCGGTGTCTTTTTGTTTGGATCTTCCTGTGTCGTTTGCCATTCACAATGTGTTCCATAGGTCTTTGTTGCGGCGGTACATTGTGCCTGTGGTTCCTGCTGTTGACCCTCCTGCTCCGGTCTTGGTTGAGGGCGAGTTGGAGTACGTGGTGGAGAAGATCCTAGATTCTCGTCTCTCTAGACGGAGGCTTCAGTATCTGGTCAAATGGAAGGGCTATGGTCAGGAGGATAATTCCTGGGTGGTCGCTTCTGATGTTCATGCGGCCGATTTGGTTCGTGCCTTTCACGCTGCCCATCCTGATCGCCCTGGTGGTCGTAGTGAGGGTTCGGTGACCCCTCCTTAAAGGGGGGGTACTGTTGTGAACTATACTTTTTGGCTCCCTCTTGTGGTCACTAGCGGTATGGCACTTGGATATTCTTTCCCCAGGTTGGTAGTCACCTGGTTCGTTAGACCCTGGGTGTTCCTATTTAAACTTCCTGGATTCTTAGTCCATTGCCTGGCATCAATGTAATCAGTCCTTGTCTGGTTGCTCCTGTCTACTGGTCCTGATTTTTGCAAGATAAGCTAAGTCCTGCTTTCTTATTTTTGTTCATTTGTATTGTTTTGTTTTTTGTCCAGCTTGTTCATAATGTGATTCCTGATTTTGCTGGAAGCTCTAAGGGGACTGATATTCTCCCCCCACACCGTTAGTCGGTGTGGGGGTTCTTGGATATTCAGCGTGGATATTTTTGTAGGGTTTTTCGCTGACCGCATAAGTCCGCTTTCTATATTTCTGCTATTATATAGTGGGCCTCTCTTTGCTGAATCTAGTTCATACTTACGTTTGTCCTTTCTTCTTACCTCACCGTTATTATTTGTTGGGGGCGTGTCTTTACTTTGGGGTACCTTTCTCTTGAGGCAAGTGAGGTCTGATTTTCTCTGAAAGGGTTAGTTAGTTCTCCGGCTGGCGCGAGACGTCTAGAACCAACGTAGGTACGTTCCCCGGCTGCTATTAGTTGTGGGTTAGGATCAGGTATGCGGTCAGCTCAGTTACCACCTCCCTATGAGCTGGTTTTTTATGTTTGCAGACTTTGCTGAAAACCCTGAGATCCTCTACCATTGGGATCATAACACTGTATACAGTGCCCACTCACCACACTCCCCCTCATTGGCTTTCTATCCCTTCCTGGCTATGCTCTGACACTGTCCCCTCATGCTACCCACCCCCCACACTACGCAGTCTTTATTCTGTGAACACTCACACTTTTCTCCCCATACTGTTTCCTTGCACTATTCCCCTCAATAGTCTCCTCATGCATTTCACCCTTCATCCTCAAACATTCACCATGTCCCTCTCCATGCTGCCTCTTCACACATCCCCCGAACTCCCATAATGTGTATGCACCCATCCCATCACATTCGCTCCCTATGCTGTGTCCGCATATATTTTCCCCTCACTCCCCATACTGTGTTCGCACCCACTCACACTAATGATAATGTGTCCACACTCATCCCCCCCACTCACCAAACTGTTTCTGCAGCCATCCCCAAATACTGTTTCCTCATACATATCCCATATCCCTTCTTGCTCCTCATATCGTGTCTTCAACTTTCTCCTCCTCCCCATATTGTGTCTGCATCTGTCACTTCCTTGTTCCCAAAACTTGTGTCCTCAAATAATCCCCCATTACACTAAATCTCCCCCAGCCCTGTTACACTAAGTCTCCCCCACCTCAGTAAATCTCCACCCACAGTAAATCTCCCCCCACCTCAGTAAATCTCCTCCACACATACATTAAATCTCCTCCACCACAGTTAATTTTCCCCATCACAGTAAATCTCTCTAACCTCAGTAAATCTTCCAAAACACAGTAAATCTCCCCCACACCCACATTAAATATCCCCAAACACAGTAAATCTCCCCCATACACTAAATACCCCCATCCTAAATCTCCCCCCACACACAGTAAATCTCCCCCAGCACCGTTACCCTAAATCTCCCCCAAAAAGTAAATCTCCCCACCACATACAGTAAATCTCCCACACATGCGGTAAATCTCCCACACACTGTAAATCTCCCACACATGCGGTAAATCTCCCCCACCACACTAAATCTCCCCCACCCTAGTAAATTTCCCACATTGCATTTAATCTTTGGTGTCTTCAGCTCCACTAGTGTAGAGCACTTACCACCAATGTTCTTTGCACTTCTGAACGGCGAGTGACATCAGCAGTGTGATTAGCTACTGACGTCACTCTGATCCCGCGGTCAATGCTTGATCTTGTCGACTACACCAAATGAAAAGTGCTGCAGAGCGGTAGTCATTTGGGATTGGACCCAACCTTACTCACTGTGTGAATCCACATTACTATTTAAGTATGACCCTTTATGATAGAATAGTGCAATAAACTACACATCGGTTGTATCTTAGTGCAGTCATGTTGAATTTGCTCATCATTCTCTTGTCTATGGAAGCATTTGTTCCAGTGGGATTCTTCTTGCATGGGATTTCCAGACTGTCGGTCCCAAAACAATCACGCCCACGCAACTATCTGCAAATGAATAATTATTGATCTTTTGCCAGAAGTCATTTACTGCAGATTCTTTATCACAGGAGGTGACACGACCCAGCGATGGAGCTCCACAATGCCATTTAGACACCTCCAGGAAACCGTGGCAGAAGACCATTAGTGAGCCCATCAGTTTCTACACTTTTTCTTGCTGCTCACTGAAATATTCTCATGAATGTCAAAAGTAAAGCATCTAGATCCCTTGTATCCTTCTGCTTAAGGAAAGCATATGGCTACACAGGACACATCACACCTACCAGTAGAGATGAGTGAATCAATTCATGATATCCTCAACCAGCAGCGACATCAGTATTCCGTAGCCGATGGATAAGAGCCCTGCGAACCACCTCCTACATGCTAGCATACCTAGGTGCCCTTCTGATTTTTATGCCCGATGCGACATCATACACGCATGCGGCATCATACATGCATCACACTGCCCTGATGATGCCACACCAGGTCTACAAATCCGAAGAACCGATCAGGTAGGAGGTGGTTCGGAGGATTCCCATCTTGCTGCCATAGACTACCGACTTGGCTGCTGCACCAGGGTCCTGAGAATCGATTCACTCATATCTACCTATTAGTTTCCATTTTTTTATTTTGTGAAGAATTAATTGGCCACTGTATGGAGCTATTATGTTGCACAGTGGATGGTGATATTATCTGGACACCTTTTGGCACTATTATATTAACAGTAGTTTGGAGTCCTCTTTGGACATCGTTATGTATGTGGCGGAAATGTTTCAGCACTTCGTGCTTCTATATGGATGGTATATGTAATGCTCGGAGACAGATGGGCATGGCAGAGACACTTGCAGGCAGGCGGGCATGGCTGGCACTCTGGCAGAACAGGCGGACAGGGCTGATACTCTGATAGGACAGGTAGGACCTGTTATACCGGTGGGTGTATGGAAACAGGTAAGAACCTGTTCAGACTGGTGAATATAAGGAAACAGGTAGAGACCTGTACGGCTAGTTGCAGAACGGAGGTAGAGCAAGACCGCAAGAGCGGATGCAAAGCAGAACCACAGGAGGCGGAGCTAAGAAGGAGACGGAGGAGGCAGAGCTAAGCGCAGAGAAAGAGAAGGCAGAGCTAAGAGCAGAGAAAGAGAAGGCAGAGCTAAAAGCAGAGAAGGAGGAGGCAGAGCTAAGGGCAGAGAAAGAGAAGGCAGAGCTAAAAGCAGAGAAGGAGGAGGCGGAGCCAAGAGCAGAGAAGGAGGAGGCGGAGCCAAGAGCTGATCCGCTGGAGGCAAAGCGAAGAGTGGACCCCGCTGGAATCGGAGCCAAGAGCGGACCCCGCTGGAGGTGGAGCCAAGAGCCTGAGGGCGCAGAGTCGGTTGTGGTGAGCAGAGCAGAGAAGCACAGTGCCACGGGTTGTGGCGAGAAGAGCAGTGAGGTGCAGAGCCACTGGTAGTGGCAAGCAGAGCCACTAGTAGTGGCAAGCAGAGCAGAGAGGGAACGCAGAGGTACACACAGCAGAGTGGGAATGGCAATCAAACAAAGAAGGAACGGACATAGACCAGAGTACAGACAGGAACAGAGATGGATGCACAAACAGAACACGGATAAAGGCCTGCGTATTGCAGCCCTAAGAGACAGAAAACAGAACACGACCTGGCAGCTCAGTAGCAAGTACAAATTGAGGGAAATAGTTTGCTCAGGCATCCTCCAATGGGTGAGGATGCCTTAAGTATCAGAGGCCTCTAGGCAATTGGCCGGGGACACCATAGGGAGGTGCACACAGACTCAATAAGAATCTGGATTTGCCAGCGCCACCCCCCTATGCGCAAAGCCAGGAAGAGTACACAGAGCGAGCAGCCATGAGGCACATGGCATGGAGCCGGCAGCAGACAGAACTCACAGCATGGCCCAGGGTGAATGAGTTGATGTATCAGGCAGGTGGGAGATGGAAGGCCATGCAGTGATGCCGGCAGGGTTGTTACAGTATAGTGGTATTATTTGTACACCCTGTGGCACTTTTTATGTTGAACAGTGGATGGTGGTATTTCTGGGATAATTTTTCCTCGCTGATATACAGACAGTATATTGTGGTATTATTGGAGTAATATATAGGCACTATTATGTAAGTAGTCAAAGTGTTTTGGCATTGTATGGCACTGATATGTGGACAATATATGGTGGCATTATTTGTCCACTCTGTGGCACTCTTATGTTACACAAAGGATATTACCCGGACACTGTTTGCTCTGTTATGTGGTATTATTTCAGCTCTATGAGCACTGGTAAGTGTGTGGTGGAAGTGTTTTGGCAGTGCTATGAGAACAATATATCGTAGTATTATGTATGCACTGTGTGGCACTGTGAATAGTGGATTTACTGATGTGTACAGTATATGATGGTATTATTTAAGCACTCTGTGGACACTCTGTTGAATACATGGTGGACATTTTTGGAATGCATGATGCTGCTACGTGGACAATGTATGGTGGTGTTATCTGGCCACAATGTTGCTCTGCTATGAGCACAGTAGACGGTGCCATTAGTTTTAGAATACATATTGTTTAGCTTCCAACAAGTATGTAAAAGGCAACATCTTCTTAACCTATTCCTTAATTTCCGGCATTGGCTATATTGCCAGCTTGAGTTCTCTTGGACGTCTCAAATCTTAGTTGCCAACTAAACCTCAGTTTCTTATTTTTTTTTATCCTTAGTGTAAGATTTGTACAAGGGATGTAATAAAAGTCAAGAAGATATAATAGTAGGAGCAGATTGAAAGAACACACCGCAGATGAGAAGATAGCAAACTACATTGGGGTCATAAAAATGGTAAAAGACGTGTTCAACAGCTGCTACAGATATAGGTACACAGACAGGAAGAATTAGACAATGTTATAAAGAGGGCACAAAGCTAAATATTGTCCTCAAAGGATTGTTCTCAGTATACTGAATGGTTAAAAATGGAAAGAACCTGTAAGAGTAAGCAACTTTGCCATTTATATTTACTTGTTATTGAAAATTCTCTCTATTATCAAGATAGACGGGATTTATAATTTTATCGCTTACTGGAGTCAATCAGCAGTGGCTGAGTATACACATCGCTTACAAGCTCTTCTCCACATAGCTTGTAAGCACTGCTCTGAAGCAGTCCGGGATTGCTGGAGCACACAGATAGCCCCTGATCCAGCCTGATTCTGTGCCATTGTTCTCCAATGTGTACAAATTGGGGAAGCGAGGCAACGATACCACTAGTCAGAACTGTCAATCAAGCAGGAGTGAACCACCCCCAAAGCAAGAAGAAAGCCTGGAGATTGGGAAATTGGGCGCCCCAGAAAAATAAAAATAAGATGACACCTTTACACTTCAAAATTATCCAAAAATAATATCAAAATGAGAGAAGGTCTCATGGACAAGTCATATGATTGGACCCAATATGGCTTCTTATGGGTTTGTATTATGGAGCTTTAGACATTGTACTTTTGCATTTTGCAGCACTTACATCTTACCTGCACACCCATATATCCAACACACAAGTCCCATAATCCAAGTATTGAAACCGAAAGCTCTGAAATACCAGTCCTCCTTGCAAAGATCTGGCTGGTGTAGAGAGTCCTTTAGACAATGTTGTGTACAAGTTTGCAGGTTAGCTCTCCTCCAGAAGGAAGAATATGGTCTCTCTAGATCCACAAATAAGTAGCTACTCTGCAAGTCAAAATCCAACCTATTCAGGAGTTTTACACACCTGACTCAGATATCCTGTGCTCTCCATCCTTCACATCGGTCCACTGCCCTCTGTTGTGCTCCATATCAAGCTTTGCAAGTTTCCCAGTTTGGCTCAGTGACTTCATGTCCTCCTACTGAAGGCCCATTGAGACACACATCCTGTGTTTTATGATTGAGAATCAATATTTCTGATCGGTGTACTCCATCTTCTGTGCACACCATGTGTTAACTTGCTTCTATCCATACTTGGTTCCACTTCATCCATCCTGCTGCTCCCAAGATTCCTGAGTGTGCCAAGTCCTCACTTCTCACGTGCCTTCCTGCTTAGCACACCAATGCTCAGGTGCTGGCACCTAACCAGGTGAGCTTAAACAAGGGGTCTTCAAATATGGTCTTAGATGGTTATAGCAAAACCAGAAACACTCCTCCATTGATAGCTGTTTTGTGGGATCCTGCACCTCGTTATTACAGAGCATGGAACTGGTTGACTTGCCGATATGTCTTTGATACAGCTCAAAGACTTCCTTCCAGAGGAGAGTTAATTTGCCTGGTATTTTCCTAAAGAACATTGCCTGTAAAAGTATCTGCACCAGCGAGTAGCTGACCAAGAAACGGCTGTCTACAGATGGGTCTGTCTGCAAAGTAATTGTAAAAATAACAATTAGTTCAAAGTCTGGAAATTAAACGAGACATAAACCAAACTCGTCAATATTGGTCAGAGCAGTCAACATTAGTCTAATGTTTATAAGGGCCATTAGTCATTCTTTTATAAACTTGCCTGATGAAGAAGTCTTTGTAATATAATAATAATATATAAGGTCATGATTTAATGTACAGTAATAATTTAAATATATCACTTCTATAATACCTTTGTGTTTATTAACCAAAAACTATTTAACATTGGATTACCGAAAAATAGAATTGCTAGCAATCTGTTCGTAAGTTTGCTGGTTTCTGAAATCATGTGATTACAGCAGCCTCTGCGCAGTCTGTATACTGTATGAGATGGGAATTACCAAGAGAAAAAGGGAGTGTAATGTACGCTACTAGGCTTCTAGAGATAGTGTCTGAGACCGATCTGCAGCTCCATTATATCTGCAATATGGTAAATAATGAAAACAACTTTGATTTATCAGAGGAGAGGTTGTCGGTCAATGCAGATGAGCTTATAAAGGGGCGGCTCCTGTAGGTAAAGCACAGGAGGATCTAAGGAACCTTGAAGTTTTAATTTTTCACTATAGGCATGCTTTAAATTGATTTTCTTCTATTGTACAGTACTATGCTACAAAAAAAACAGAAAACCTGACCAACACCTCCATATAGTGTGAACAGGTGCAAGCTGCAATGACTGAATAACATGCAAAAAAAGGGACACAGCGGCACTCTGTAAGGTCCAAGACATATGCAAACACGAGATCTACACGACATTGCTACTGAATAAAATGTACTTACAAAAAATGTAGGTTTTTAGCGTTTAAATTGGCCAATTCATGTGTGCCCATCAACCACGGCAAGGTGACACTTCTCTGATGGGTCCTAACATCCTAAACATGCCTCTCTTGGGTTATAAATCTACAATTTTAAATGGGCAGGTAGGAACCAGCACTTATTAATTGCACCCTTGGACTGATGGGAAGGGTACAGAGTAGTAGGAGTCACAACCTCCAATGGCGAATTTATATCCCAAGATAGGCATGTTAAATTGTAGGCTTATAGACCAAGAGAGGCATGTTTAGGATGTTAGGACCCATCAGAGAAGTGTCACCTTGCCGTGGTTGATGGGCACACATGAATTGGCCAATTTATGCATTAAGCAAATTCATTTCTTTAAGTATTTTGTTTGTAAGTATATTTTATTCAGCAACAATGTAGTTTAGATCTCGTTTTTGCATATATCTTGGTCTTTACAGAGTGCTGCTGCGTCCCTTTTCTTGTACAGTACTATGTTGTAAGTCCATTTGCACTATCCTTCTCACCATCACAAACGCATTTATACCAAAATAACTCACAGCAAGGACCCATTTAAAAACACTTTCTCATATCTTGACAGAGAAAATATTGCTTCATAATTTAAGCCTGTTCTCTTTATCCTCCACACAAACTTTCCATTCCCCTGAAGTCCCTCTTGAGCATTTTTACATTGTGTTTGGACATCGTTCTTTCTCTTTGTCTTAGATTTCAACCTAGGAAATTAGTTGATTAATGGATAGCCATTAAAGGGGATGCCTCATTTCTGGGTAGCAGCGCCATAGTGGGGGGGATACATTACCTTATTTCAGTGTCTGAATTGTGTATTATTCTGAGAATGATTACAACCGTTGGAATAAATATGCCTTAAAGGAGTATTCTGAATTAAAATATTACATTTCTCTGTTACATATCATCAATCAATGATCCAATACTTTAGCAAGTGCTAAACAAGCAATACATGATCCGTCCATTACACTATAATCCCCCTTAATTGTAGGTGATAAACAGAATAAGCACTTATTGAAACAAATTTAAATTGCAATCAAAAAACTTTATTTAAAAAACATCTAGTGACCTCCGATGTGAGAGACACTCATGGCTAAGGACCCCATTAAACACCTTTAACAGAGCCATGTATTATAATGTGTTAATGTACAATGCTATGTTCTAGAGATGAAAAACATCTCCTCATATCAAATAATACTCTGTGCAGCTTCATGCTATATTTAAAGTGCATGTGCCAATTGAAAAAGGGGGTATATCTCTACACCTATCATAGACCACTACCAGGCACAAATGGCCCATATTAGTCCTGGACTTGAGAGTAATAAACCCTATGCAGGCCAAATGCTGCTAATAATGACTTATAAATTGTAAGCATGAAGCCTCTAGATGGTATTTACTAACTGTGTGGAGTCGAAGCTGTGTCCCTCACCCCGACGCGCGTTTTATCCACACCTATTCAGAGGGCCCAGATCATGTATTTCTCTGTTACAGTAAACAAATGTTAACCACTTCAGGAATGGGAGATTTTTCAATTTTGTCACTTTTTTTTTCTTCCGCCCTTTTTTATCCCTTGATACAGCCATGTGCGGCCTGTTTTTTCATGGGACGAGTTGTAGTTTTGAATTGCTCCATTCGCTTCATCATATAATGTACCGAAAAATGAGGTGGGAGGATTCCAAGTGCAGTGAGATTCTGAAAAATGGTGGGGACAGAGGGAGTTATTTAAAGGGTTTATCTAAGACTATTTTTTTTTTTTACTATGGGATAAAAAAACTATTGAGCAGGTAGTTGCTACCTATCTGCTTATTGTGCTCAATGTGGATCTCTGCCAGCACAAATCGGTCATGTCAACAGAGCAGCAGCTTCTCTTCCCTTCTACTCTGTTGACAAAGTATTACTAAGGATCTAAATGTGGCCATAAACCTTAAATAGATGTTAACCAAACACACAGCTTTTTGGCTGAATTGGTTACACATCTAATGTGTATGAAGGCATCTCAACTCTTCTCCATTGGAAGATGTCAAGGGAATGAAACATTGAGTAAGTTGGATTCTTTATTCAGTTTTGAAGTAAACCACAGTCAGAGGAGATGATGACTTGATCCTCCCCCCACCATTGAAATAAAACATACAACCGTGGGCCAAGCTGAATGCCATGTACTGGTGGAGTGGACCAAAGAAGTTAAGAATGATAGCAACTATAGTGCATCATCAAGTCATAAAAGTCTACAGAAGCTATTATAAGTGGAGTTATGCCTTATTCCTTGATGAAGAAATGACTTCTACCCTTTAGATCACCTATCAGAGGCCTCTCACCCAGCCAAACCAGTTTTCCTGCTTTGCGCTGATGAGGGGCAAACACTCTGAAACAAGTGTGTGCAAATGGAGTTTCTGGTTTGGCTTCTTATCTAAGGTCATGTGGCCCTTTAAAGGGTCGATATTGACTTTTAGAATTGCTACTTCTAATAGGTGGCAGTAGAGTTTCTGATCTCATCTTCTTTGAAGAGGCTATTTGCATAGCTGTAGAAATAATGTGGTACAAGTACAGTAGCAGGTAAAGGTTTGGGCACCCTTGGTCAAAATTACTGTTATTATAAAAAGTTAAGCAAGTTAAAGAGGAAATTATCTCTAAAAGGCCTAAAGTTAAAGATGACACATTTTTACTTTTACATTTTAAAAATTACAAAAAGGAAATGGGCAAAAGTTTGGGCACCCTTGGAGGTTTGTGTGCTCAGATAACTTTCACCAAGGTGTCAGACCTTAATTAACCTGTTAGGGTTATGGCTTGCTCACTATAATCATTAGGAAAGACCAGGTGATGCAAATTTCCCAGCTTTATAAAAACCCAACCTCCTCTAACCTTGTGTCAAAAAACAGCAGCCATGGGTTCTTCTAAAAAGCTGCCTAGCACTCTGAAAATGAAAGTGGTGGTGACCCACAAAGCAGGAGACGGCTATCAGAAGATAGCAAAGTGTTTTCAAGTTGCGCTTTCCTCAGTTCAAAATGTAATTAAGAAATGGCAGCTAACAGTAACAGTGGAGGTCAAGATAAGGTCTGGAAAACTAAGCAACATTTGAGTGAGAGCTGCTTGTAGAACTGCTAGAGAGCCAAGTCAGAACCCCTACTTGTCTTCAAAAGACTTTCATAAAGATTTAGCAGTCTCTGGAGTTGTGGTACATTGTTCTACTGTTCAGAGACACCTGAACAAATATGGCCTTCACGCATGGACAAGTCATAAGAAGAAAACCTCTCCTGTGTCATCACCATAAAATTCAGCATCAGAACTATGCAAAAGAACATCTAAACTAGTCTCAAGTATTTTGAAAACAAGTCCTGTGGATCGATGAGGTTAAAATAGAAACTCTTTGGCCACAATGATCAAAGGTATGTGTGGAGTAGAAAGGGCACAAAATTTCAGGAAAAGAACATCTCACCAACCATTAAGCATGGGGGTGGATCAATCATGCTTTGGGGTTGTGTTGCAGCCATTGTCAAGGGGAACAATTCAGGGAAGAATGGATTCAATGAAATTTGAACAAATTCTTGATGCAAACATAACACCATCTGTAAAAAAGCTGAAGCTGAAAAGAGGATGGCTTCTACAAATGGAAAATGACCTTAAACACATTTTAAAATCCACAATAGACTATTTCAAAAGGTGCAAGCTGAAGGTTTTACAATGGCCCTCACAGTCCCCTGATCTGAACATCATTGAAAATCTGTGGTTAGACCTCAAAATAGTAGAGTAAGCAAGACGACCCAGGAATCTCACAGAACTGAAGATTTATCCGAGGAAGAATGAATGAAAATTATTCAAACAAGAATTGAAAGACTCTTGGATGGCTGCAAATTTCATTTTCAAGCTGTGATATTTGCAAAAGGGGGTGCTACTAGTTACTAACCATGTAAGGTGCCCAAACTTTTGTTTGAGGCCATTTTCCTTTTCGTAATTTTTAAAATGTTAAAGATGAAAATACAGGGGTTTTTTTTGCCTAAAATACAAAGAAAATTTGTGTCATCTTTAACTTTAGGCCTTTTAGAGATCATTTTATTATCAATTTGCTTAAATGTTCGTATTAACACTAATTTTGACCAGGGGTGCCCAAACTTTTATATGCCACTGCATATATCAGGAACATTTACATTTTGATCATTGCAACAATTTGCTTGAAACCAATGAAGTGGATTCAGAAATCAATTTCACACCCAGATACTCCAAAGGGTCAGAATTCCAATAAAATTAACAATTTAATCAAGTAATTTAACCTCTTGGTCTAGTCGCTTTATGCTTGAATCGTGGGCTTTTGTGTTGTCCATCTTAGATCTAGAGATGTAGAAATATGAATATTTATTGGAGCCTATCTTCCACTGGGAAAAGGATCAAGCATATTGAGACTTTTAGGAGGTCTTCAAACATATTAAGATGGGAGAAATGGCTCATAAGTGGAGAAAGAAGATTTCTTGTATAAGAAAAATTATACTGTTCCTTATATTCGATTGTAAAATTGATTTATGTAAAGTGTGTTAAAAAAAAACAGTGACTATTCATGTTGGCAAGAAAAAAAGTTAACTGCACTCCTTAAACAGGAGGACCCAGTTTATGCGATTTGTTAAGTTTTACGTGTTTTCTTGGATTATGTAAACTACATGGCAGTTGCTTATCGAACTAGGGAAAATTGAAAGTGTTCAGCACTTTACTTTCTCTGCCTCAAATCTGAAAAATGCTGAAAAGACTAAAAGAAAAGAAAAAAAAACACATAAAAAAAACCAAAAGACATTAGAAAATTAAAGTGGCATTCAATGCATAATAGGTGTTACATGCCTGGCAAGGCAGTTGTGACAATAGGCAAGAGACTGAACGTATAATAGTTCCAAGACTTTTAATTTGTGACTAATTTGTTGTACAATGAGGTTGCAGCTCTCTAATTGTGATTGCCATTTTAATTTTACTCATGGCTGTGCAACTAACAATGTATGGTCTGGTAATTAGAATTAATTGTACTTTCACCTGCATATTTCTATTAAGTGCTTGAATTTAGTCTCAAAGCTTGAAGGCTTCACTCTGAAGGATGCTGAATACATTTAAGCAAGTTCAATTATGCCAGACTGAGTAATCCGCACATTAAACTGCAATTTACCCATTCACATATTAACACCACATTCATTTTGTATTGTGTTATAGTTAAGTATGGGTTTGATAGGGCCAAATCCCATTGATCACACCACATTCGCAGTGAAACCGCCCTTAAAAAAGCACAAACTTTAGAAGACCTCCTTTGATCTATGGTGGCTCTCCGTCACATGGAGCACAGATTTAGTTTACTGTCTATCCAATTAGAGTAGCTACAAAAAAGATTCCCCCATTCCCAATATACGCTCCTGACAAAATTGTCGACACAGCGAGACGCATATTGAGAATAGTGTGTATTATGATAATATATGTAAGAGAGCTATAGTGTTATCTACATTACATTTTCAATATGAGATCTGTAGCACTGGCATCTCCGCCTGCTGCCCCTCTTCCCCAGTGGAGACATCGATTTACTCACCGCCGCGACCTCATCCCTCACTTCCTGCTCCGGCTGCTGATGCCTCTTGAAGGAACAGTGCACGCCATCCAATGGCTGGGAGACACTTATTATTTAAGTCACCTCCACCTGAAGGGAGATGCCTGTCCAATGTTGTAAGTTTGTTCCTAACACTCTTGTTAGTTCTCATGTCCCAGGGCTCGAATTCCTTTATACCTGCAGTCTATCAGCTGTGCCCGTCTGCCTGTCAATCAACCATGGCCATCTGCCTATTAGCTGTGCTCACCTGCTTGCCTTACAGCCGAGCCAGCCTGCCTGTCTATCAGCCGGTGCAGCCTGCACCTGCCAGTTCTCATTTACACATCAGCCGGTCCAGCCTGCACTTGTCAGTGTGCATCTGTACATCTGACGGTCTAGTCTGAATCCGTGGTTCCCGTGTTCCTATAGCACGTGCCTGCATCTACTGTACCTTCCTTCGGATCGTCCCCAGCTACCCATCCTTAGGGGGTCAGCTGCCATCTGCCCTAGGTCAGTCCTGGTGTAGCACCTGGTCCACCTCCTTTGTCTCTCCTCAGATCACGGTATCATCAGTCACTGTGTATCCGAGGTCAGATTAGGTGAGCCCCTCCAGGCTTTCCTTGGGCCTCAGCACAGTGATTGCACCACCCAATCCATTACAAGATCTTTGTTCTATGTCTGATTTGGGCTATGATTATATTATTTGTGCTTAATCCGATATTGCCCTCCTTCATTGATATTATCTACGGTACTTGGTTTCGTTCCATGTTTATAAGTGAGCATTAAGGGTCATCTCATCCTAATTTATCTAATTTTTAGGAGCTTGTTTACCTATTAGTTGCCTATTATTATCTGTACATTGCAGGTGTACTTTTCCATTGGATGTACCTGACCATCTATACTATACATCACTTGATAAACCTACATTGTGTCCTGCAGGCAGGGAGAATTTGAGTCCCATGCCCATCAGGTCCTTATTGGCTACACCCATTGTTGTTAGGCTGAGCATACCCCTAAAAATAACAGTCAGCCAAAAAGACAGCTATATCTCCCGACTCCCCCATACACAGGAGCACTCAGTTACGCACTTATGAGTGCTCCGTTAACAGCGAGAGGGGAGAAAGCCTCCACCAGAGACATCAAGCAGTGGATGATCTCTCCTGAAAACAAAATGTTCAATTATTGAAATTCCAACTTTCTGATCATTTTTTATCTCTGGATAATCTGTCGGAGAGAGTTTGTGAAGCCTCAGTAACCATCATAGGGGTAAGCAGGTCCCTTCCAAAATCAGCAGGTTAGGCCAACTTTTATCTAATGTTTATGGGAGTATTCACTCCATAGGAAAACCACCTTAGAGAAATATATTTTCAACTTCAATTTTGGGTGTTTGTCTCTAAAGGGGCTTGACTATATTATGTCCAGTTTAAAAAAATAGAGACAAGTTGAGGAGAAAATTATGAAACTATGAGAATGTCCTTACTTGGGGCAAATATTCAGCTCACTGATCTAGCCTAGTATGTAATTATATTGGGCAAAACAAAATGGCTTAGTGGTGCCCTCTCCACACCAGCATTAAGAACCTGGCCCATATGCCAAAGCAACTGTTCGCCTACAGCTGTTGTCTCTCTTTTTTGACCAGACCTCTAAGACCACCTACTATATCAATTTGGGGTATCTGGGTAATGCAGTGTCCCATTGGAACATCTCATCTAATGATTTCCTACAGTGTCACATTGCAACCTGTAAATGCCCGCCACTGTGACTGCGATACAGAGTCGCAAATGTTCCCCTTGGAGTTGGATTTTCTTGAGTTGCACTCAACTCACTTGTCATAGACCGCCATTCAATATTTTATTATAAATTCTAAGTAATATTTTAATAAGGCTATTGGAGCAAAATCTGGAAATCTAATAACTGTTATTTTATTATTTAGGTACAAATGTGTTTATGTGGATCTGACAATGTTTGTCTTAGTATCTGCATTTCCCATGTAATAGCAAGTCTGGAGCATCTTTTCTTGGGGAATGCAAAGATAAACCAACTGTACGTCTCCCTAAGCAAACATATTCCATGTATATAATTCCACATCTCTGGAAGACACATGAAGGCTTCAGTGGAAGAAATTAAATCCATGCTTGACAACCAGAGATGTCTGGAATATGCGTAGATGGAAAGGCTTAATTGAAGAACCTGGCAGGTTGGAGAGGAGTTTTGTGTTCTGAAGGTTCTTAAAGAACAGAAGCTTTTAACTTTGCAGTCCTGCACAAGTGAGGACATAACTGTGGATAGTATTTTTCTCAAAGTCAACGACTGCAGAAAGATATGAACAAGCTGGACGTAATTGACCATGAGACACTATGAATAGTAGAGATGAGAGGATTGCTTTGCATCAACTACAGTCCAAAGTCCAGGTCAGTCCAGGTCAATGCTCCCCGTCCTTACACAGGAATTGCACACATTTCCTTACCCTCTTGGATTCCAGGCTCGGCTTATGATTAGGCATGCTGACGAGACATCACCGAATGTGCCGCATGCCGCACAGGTGATGTCACGCCAGGAGGGCGAATCAAATTCTACACTGGGAACCCAGAATCTCAGGAATTTCACGCTGCTCCCAACCAAGGCCAGACAGCACTGACCTGGATGGTGGACCATGGTTGGGTGAGGCGATCCTCTCATCTGTAATAGATAGCTGCCGGCAAAGTGATTATTTGCCATCGTTTGGGCAGCAGTTATCTCTTCCAATTCCTACTTATTATTATTATACTTTAAATCCTGGAAATTAAAGTTGTGCAGTTTTGAACAATGTTTAAAATCACTATAGACGGGGATATACAGTAATTATTTATATATATATATATATATATATATATATATTTATAACAAAAAATTTTAGTTCAAATAATGGAAATGTAGCTCTTAATTTTAGAATCTCCTCCAATTGCAGATAAATGCTTGTCTGTTCTTCTAGCCTGCATGGGATCTGCGGTGATACCATCTGTCCATTCTCCAGGCTTAGAAAGGTCAATGCAAGAAGCAGCTGGGCGCTCATGTGTTCCTAATGGGTCACACCCCTTTAAATTTAAAATGTATACTTTAATTACTTGTAATCATTGACAAGCTATTAGGATGGCAGTCACAGATTTTTTTTTTCTCAGTAATTTGGTAATGGGTTTGTTATTTAGATATAGAAAACATAGAAATGATTTCTCTTTTTCCATTTAATTTATTTTCTTTTCTTCTTTTAGATATATTTTTAAGTGACCAAAAGTATATAATATATATATTGTATAAAATGATATTAAAATATTATCTTAAATATATATGTGTATAAGAATTGTAATATACACTCACCGGCCACTTTATTAGGTACACCTGTCCAACTTCTTGTTAACACTTAATTTCTAATCAGCCAATCACATGGCGGCAACTCAGTGCATTTAGGCATGTAGACATGGTCAAGACAATCTCCTGCAGTTCAAACCGAGCATCAGTATGGGGAAGAAAGGTGATTTGAGTGCCTTTGAACGTGGCATGGTTGTTGGTGCCAGAAGGGCTGGTCTGAGTATTTCAGAAACTGCTGATCTACTGGGATTTTCACGCACAACCATCTCTAGGGTTTACAGAGAATGGTCCGAAAAAGAAAAAAAATCCAGTGAGCGGCAGTTCTGTGGGCGGAAATGCCTTGTTGATGCCAGAGGTCAGAGGAGAATGGGCAGACTGGTTCGAGCTGATAGAAAGGCAACAGTGACTCAAATCGCCACCCGTTACAACCAAGGTAGGCCTAAGAGCATCTCTGAACGCACAGTGCGTCGAACTTTGAGGCAGATGGGCTACAGCAGCAGAAGACCACACCGGGTACCACTCCTTTCAGCTAAGAACAGGAAACTGAGGCTACAATTTCTACAAGCTCATCGAAATTGGACAGTAGAAGATTGGAAAAACGTTGCTTGGTCTGATGAGTCTCGATTTCTGCTGCGACATTCGGATGGTAGGGTCAGAATTTGGCGTAAACAACATGAAAGCATGGATCCATCCTGCCTTGTATGGAGCATCTTTGGGATGTGCAGCCGACAAATCTGCGGCAACTGTGTGATGCCATCATGTCAATATGGACCAAAATCTCTGAGGAATGCTTCCAGCACCTTGTTGAATCTATGCCACGAAGAATTGAGGCAGTTCTGAAGGCAAAAGGGGTCCAACCCGTTACTAGGATGGTGTACCTAATAAAGTGGCCGGTGAGTGTATACTGTATATATAGATATACATAGAAATTGTGTGTATATGTGTGTGCAACCATGAGAGAAAAACAAGTACACCCTCTCTCAAACCTATATTTTATCAGGTTGCGAAAAAACTCATCTGGTCCTCAGAAGGTATTAAAATTAGCCAAAATGGGACTAACAACAAGTGAAATATGGATTGTTCGCTTGTTCTTAGAATAAAAGGGTATAATCTCAGCCTCATATGGGCTCCTATGTTAAGCTAAAGACAGATACATGAAGCGTACGCGCACACTGAGGTGTTTTTAGAAGTTTTGGGGAGCAGGGTTGCTTCAAAATGTGTTTGAAAAATCACTTCAAAATGGCTACAAAGACTTTTCCTATTCATTCCTATGATAAGACGATTTTCTGGTTGTATATTCAGTCTTTTCAGCGTTTAGTTTTATCCGCTTCAGGTTTTGAAAAATGCCTGGTGGGAAAATCTGCTTCAAACTGACACTGTGTACAGTCTATAGGCTGGAAAAAATGTTCTCCAAAACCGCTTCAGGAAATGAAAAACTTCAAAAGTTCCCATGGGTATGTGCACATGACAGTCCCGATTCATCAAAGCTTCTATGCCAGAATAGGGGCATAAAAAAGTTGCAAAATGGTTCCACAACGCTTTGAAATTGGCGGAGTCGGGGAGGAGCCGGGACGTGGCGAGGCAATGCTCAATGTCAAATTCAGCAAAAGGAGCACCGACTCTTACGACAGAAATGTTAGTGCAGTCACCGACTGGAATAACATTTTTGACAAGGCATAAGAGGAATATAAACTAATAAAATGTGCCGAATACATCAAGTGGCGTGCGCCAGTTAACGAATTTGTAGCATCTTGTTCTTTCAAGCTGTTCATTACCACCAGTGGAAAAAAACTCAGGGCCAACATCTTGTAGACCTGTCCATTCTTCAGATGGTTTCCTCTTGGAAGCCACCGCTATATAGAATAAATAGAATGTATGAAAAAGATGTCCGAAAAGACATCACAAAAGATGAAGAAAAACACCCCTGACATTTACCTGAAGCGTCTTCTGTTCAAAAAAGGATGTGGGTACCCCAGTGTCTGAAGACATTGTGGGCACCTACCCTGAAGAAAGAGCATTTTTTAAATGGTTTCCACTAGAATACTTGTGGTTTTTGACCATCTTCACTCAAAAAAATTGGTGTGAACCTATCCTTAAGATCCTTGAGAGGATGATGGTCCTTAGGGCAGATCCTGGAGGACACTGGCTAGAAGAAGCCCACTTGGCTTTTATCATAAGGCATCAATCAGACCTTCTTGTTGCATGTTTGTGGTCTATCCAACAGGTATCCACTATAGTCTATGGTGCTATTCACATGTCTGCTATTTTTCACGGACCATGTGTCCATGCAAAATTCCTGGAGACATGTCCTTTTTTTCCGGTATCATGGATGAAAAGGGACAATACAAGTCTGAGGGTCCATGAAAAACACAGAACACGGATGACATAGGATAGGAGAAGCTTTGTAATTTATCTATTTATCCATCCTTAAAAATACTGATGACTTGCAGACCCAACCCATGAATGAAACCAGCAGGCTTGGACTGGCCCACGGGAGAACCGGAAAATCCTCCGATGGGCCCCAGTGCAAGAGTGAATCACTATATACAGACAAAGGCAGCATCTTATTCATTTACCAATCTACCCCGCTTATTGTTATATAAATTTGTGATTTAGGATAATGTCACATTTGTACTTAGCTGAAAAGTGGGGCCCTGGAGTTGGTTACTGGTGGGCCCTTGGCACCCCAGTCCAACACTGGATACCGATACCATTATGTGAAAAATACTGATAACTGAATGAGGTCTTAGGATATGTGCACACACAATATTTTTTTTTCCCATTCTAGGTCGCTACCATAGTATATGGTAATTAATAAAGCAAAAAAAAGGATTAAAAAAAATATATAAAATAAACTAAAACATAAAAATAATTTTTAATATCTCCATACACAACAATTCTTAAATGTGGAATTTCCAACATCTCTAATAGCCGGGCCAAAATAAACTAACTGTGGCTGCTGGTAAAAAAAAAAAAAGACAAAGATGGAAGCATTTCGTAATTTAGAGGAAATTTGAGAAAATTGTCCATTCGCCTCTCTATTATCTCGCCTTCCTATAAGCTCGGCGGCGGCGGCTCAAACATCAGCATGCAGCATTCTGCAGAAATTAGCTGACACGTTGGGTGCAGATAACGGAGAGCTGTAGCATTAAGGCTGGAGGAAGCATTAATCTTTCCGAAATTAAAATCTGTACCACAGTGTTTAAAATTGAGGCCACCGTGGTTCAGTTCTGTTTGACCGCCAATTTTGATAAAAGTGTTTTAAGAGAGGTGAGACATAGATAAATTGCCCACAGCTGCACAACAGCGGAAAGGGTAAGTGTTCAGTATAGCGGCTCCCATCATAGCGCGGTGTCAGCCACAAGCAGCTCACAGCAAATGCAAAGCAGGAGGGGGAGACATTGTAATGGACTTATCGGACGTGATCCAGACCCTCCTCCGGAGAAGATACCTGGCCGGGAGCGTTTACTGAGACCGAGATAAGGAGGCAGAAGAAAACCACAATAACATATACATGTATATATATATAGTATAATATCCAACTTATCCACAAGTAAATATACATGTATATACACACACTTGCATGTAATGTATATATAATCTATATATTAGGTAGGTTTACGGATATACAGTATATATATATATATACATATATATATACATATTTGAATGTTATAGATATGTATGTATGCATATATTATAATACATATAGTATGGTATATATATATATATATATATATATATATATATATAGTATATTAGTATTAGGTATGCATATTGATATATACATACATAATATTTATATTACATACACATCTATGTACTTATAGACATACATACTATATTACATATATTACATACATATATAAAGATAGATACATAGATAGATAGTAGTTGGATAATAGATAGATAATAGATAGACACATAGATAGATGATAGATAGATAAATAATAGATAGATAGAAAGAAAGAAAGAAAATAGATAGATAGATAGATAGATAGATAGATAGATTAATAGATAGATAGATAATAGATAGATAGATAGATAATAGATAAGATAAATAATATATAAATAATAAATAGATAGATAGATAGATAGATAGATAAATGATAGATAGATAATAGATAGATAGATGATAGATAAATAATAGATAGATAGATGATAGATAGATAATAGATGATAGACAATAGCTAGATAGATAAATAATAGATGATAGATAATATATAAATAATAGATAGATAGATAGATAACAGATAGACAGAAAATAGATAGATAGATAATAGATAGATAGATAGATAGATAGATAGATAGATAGATAGATAGATAGATAATAGACAATAGATAGATTGATAGACTTTTCCTGGGTTTATGATGTTTGTCCTTGATACACTTTCCATCAGTCATGTATATATATACACTATATATATATATATATATATATATATATATATATATATATATATATATATATATATATATAATATTTATTTGTTGTTATGCTGAAATCCCTGTAATGAATAGTATTCAGTACTATTATTACATAAAACAAAGTGTAGAGCTTAAAAATAAAAAAATTAAAATCTTAACGTTATAAAAAAAATTACAAATAATAAAAGAGGAAAAATGAAGAAAAAGAAAAATTACAGAAAAATAAAGTAATAAATATAATTAGAAAATAAAGGTACAGTAAATAAGGAAAATGTGACTTTTTAGATGTCCTTAATTACACTATGGATCGCAGGACACAGGACCAAGCAAACAAGGGCAATAATTTCTAGATATAAAAATAAAGAGTTTCAGAATATACCGGTAAGTAGTGTAAACCAATTAATGCGGCAGACAATAAAATTGAAGATTTTTGAAAGTCGTTTTGTTTTTATTTTAAAATGTCATTTTTTTATGTAAAAAAAATGTATAAAAACTTCTGCCTCTGAAAATAAGACAGGAAGTCTATAGATAACATTGTAAGAGGGCAGATAATTATCGGGGTTGTCCTCGGGGTGATTTCAGCGCCGTGTTTAGATGCCTACTTACATTTATAGTCTGAAAATTGCATAATAAACTGACAAAATTGAAGCCGTTTACAATAACCACTTCCTGATAACACTTTCATGTTCATTATAATAAATTGATTAACGTTTCTCATTTTACCGTACTAAAATATTTAATTTCAGCTTACGCTCATTTCATTTTGTTCTGCTTGGTGTTTTTAAAATGGAAATGATCCCGGGAACGTTCGTATAATCAGTAATTTCATGTACGTTTATCTATAGGCTATGAAAACATTTTCTTATCACTTGCTTTAAAATCCCAATAGATCATATTGGGGAAGGGTCATCTCTCCAAATCTGATGTAAATGATCTGCTGGGTCTGCTCCTTAAAGGAGTTGTTCGCCTTTAGGGCCATTTTTTTTTTCATAAATGCATGTGTTTCATGGTAAAAAATCATTTTTGTAATTGGGTTATATTAAAAACTAGCTGTTTCCAGCCAGCTAACGCTCGGCACGCTCAGGAGCCTCATGTGGTAATGTGCGGGGACAGAGCTTCATGTGGTAATGTGGGGGGACGGAGCCTCGTGTGGTAATGTGTGGGGAGGGAGCCTCGTGTGGTAATGTGTGGAGACAGAGCCTCGTATGGTAATGTGTGGGGACGGAGCCTCGTGTGGTAATGTGTGGAGACAGAGCCTCGTGTGGTAATGTGTGGGGACGGAGCCTCGGGGTAATGTGTGGGGATGGAGCCTCGTGTGGTAATGTATGGGGACGGAGCCTCATGTGGTAATGTGTGGGGACGGAGCCTCGTGTGGTAATGTGGGGGACGGAGCCTCGTGTGGTAATGTGTGGGGACGGAGCCTCGTGTGGTAATGTGTGGGGACAGAGCCTCGTGTGGTAATGTGTGGGACAGAGCCTCATGTGGTAATGTGTTGGGACGGGGCCTCATGTGGTAATGTGTGGGGACGGAGCCTCATGTGATAATGTGTGGGGACGGAGCCTTGTGTGGTAATGTGGAGGGACGGAGCCTCGTGTGGTAATGTGGAGGAATGGAGCCTCGTGTGGTAATGTGTGGGGATGGAGCCTCGTGTGGTAATGTGTGGAGACAGAGCCTCGTGTGGTAATTTGTGGGGACGGAGCCTCGTGGTAATGTGTGGGGATGGAGCCTCGTGTGGTAATGTATGGGGACGGAGCCTCATGTGGTAATGTGTGGGGACGGAGCCTCGTGTGGTAATGTGGGGGGACGGAGCCTCGTGTGGTAATGTGTGGGGACGGAGCCTCGTGTGGTAATGTGTGGGGACAGAGCCTCGTGTGGTAATGTGTGGGACAGAGCCTCATGTGGTAATGTGTTGGGACGGGGCCTCATGTGGTAATGTGTGGGGACGGAGCCTCGTGTGATAATGTGTGGGGACGGAGCCTTGTGTGGTAATGTGGAGGGACGGAGCCTCGTGTGGTAATGTGGAGGAATGGAGCCTCATGTGGTAATGTGTGGGGATGGAGCCTCGTGTGGTAATGTGTGGGGAGGGAGCCTCGTGTGGTAATGTGTGGAGACAGAGCCTCGTATGGTAATGTGTGGGGACGGAGCCTCGTGTGGTAATGTGTGGAGACAGAGCCTCGTGTGGTAATGTGTGGGGACGGAGCCTCGTGGTAATGTGTGGGGATGGAGCCTCGTGTGGTAATGTATGGGGACGGAGCCTCGTGTGGTAATGTGTGGGGACGGAGCCTCGTGTGGTAATGTGGGGGGACGGAGCCTCGTGTGGTAATGTGTGGGGACGGAGCCTCGTGTGGTAATGTGTGGGGACAGAGCCTCGTGTGGTAATGTGTGGGACAGAGCCTCATGTGGTAATGTGTGGGGACGGGGCCTCATGTGGTAATGTGTGGGGACGGAGCCTCGTGTGATAATGTGTGGGGACGGAGCCTCGTGTGATAATGTGTGGGGACGGAGCCTTGTGTGGTAATGTGGAGGGACGGAGCCTCGTGTGGTAATGTGGAGGAATGGAGCCTCGTGTGGTAATGTGTGGGGATGGAGCCTCGTGTGGTAATGTATGGGGATGGAGCCTCGTGTGGTAATGTGTGGGGATGGAGCCTCGTGTGGTAATGTGTGGGGACAGAGCATCGTGTGGTAATGTGTGGGGACGGAGCCTCGTGTGGTAATGTGTGGGGACGGAGCCTCGTGTGGTAATGTGGGGGGACGAAGCCTCGTGTGGTAATGTGTGGGGACGGAGCCTCGTGTGGTAATGTGTGGGGATGGAGCCTCCTGTGGTAATGTGTGGGGACGGAGCCTCGTGTGGTAATGTGTGGGGACGGAGCCTCATGTAGTAATGTGTGGGGACGGAGCCTCGTGTAGCATTGTGTGGGGACGGAGCCTCGTATGGTAATGTGGAGGGGCGAGATTATGTGTGGTGATGTGGTGGGGGCAGGATTATGTGTGGTAATGTGGTGGGGGGGTGGTATTATGTGTGGTGATGTGGTGGAGGGGCGGGATTATGTGTGGTGATGTGGAGGGGCAGGATTATGTGTGTTGGGGGCGGGATTATGTGTGGTGATGTGGTGGGGGGCGGGATTATGTGTGGTAATGTGGTGGGGGGCAGGATTATGTGTGGTAATGTGGTGGGGGCGAGATTATCTGTGGTAATGTGGTGGGGGGCGGGATTATGTGTGGTGATGTGGTGGAGGGGTGGGATTATGTGTGGTGATATGGTGGGGGGCGGGATTATGTGTGGTGATGTGGAGGGGCGCGGGATTATGTGTGGTGATGTGGTGAAGGGGCGGGATTATGTGTGGTGATGTGGTGGGGGGCGAGATTATGTGTGGTGATGTGGAGGGGGGCGGTATTATGTGTGGTAATGTGGTGGGGGTGGGATTATGTGTGGTGATGTGGTGGGGGGTGGGATTATATGTGGTGGGGGGCGGGATTATGTGTGGTGATGTGGTGGGGGGCGGGATTGTGTGTGGTAATGTGGTGGGGGTGGGATTGTGTGTGGTGATGTGGTGGGGGGCGGGATTGTGTGTGGTAATGTGGTGGGGGGGCGGGATTGTGTGTGGTAATGTGGTGGGGGGCAGGATTATGTGTGGTGATGTGGTGGGGGCGGGATTATGTGTGGTAATGTGGGGGGGCGGGATTGTGTGTGGTGATGTGGTGGGAGGGCGGGATTATGTGTGGTAATGTGGTGGGGGCGGGATTGTGTGTGGTAATGTGGTGGGGGTGGGATTGTGTGTGGTGATGTGGTGGGGGGCGGGATTGTGTGTGGTAATGTGGTGGGGGGGCGGTATTGTGTGTGGTAATGTGGTGGGGGGCAGGATTATGTGTGGTGATGTGTTGGGGGGTGGGATTATGTGTGGTGATGTGGTGGGGGCGGAGCTACTATGCGGGGGAGGGATTAGCGAGTAATCACGATGCCTCTTATATATATAGATGTTACACCATTTATCTACTATTGACTGTGTCGCTCTGTCTATTGTTGGGTGTAGATTGAGTTAAATGAGAATCTGTCAGTGAGTTTGGTCTGACTGTCAAATAGGAGAATTTCTAACTTGTAGCTGCATTCTGCATCCTGTGTTACCGATTGTATGTTAGGTCTAGGTGTTATCAGTCATTTTATAGGAGGAGGAGGAGGTGAGCTGTGACATCAACTTTTATGACTATTGGATCCTGAGTTATCTACTGTATATAGAGGTGCTATCAGTCATTGTACAGGAGGAGGAGGTGAGCTGTGACATCACCTATTGTGAATGGTGGATCCTGTGTTATCTACTGTATATAGAGGTGTTATCAGTCATTGTACAGGAGGAGCAGGTGAGCTGTGACATCACCTATTGTGAATGGTGGATCCTGTGTTATCTACTGTATATAGAGGTGTTATCAGTCATTGTACAGGAGGAGGAGGTGAGCTGTGACATCACCTATTGTGAATGGTGGATCATGTGTTATCTACTGTATATAGAGGTGTTATCAGTCATTGTACAGGAGGAGGAGGAGGTGAGCTGTGACATCAACTATTGTGAATGGTGGATTCTGTGTTATCTACTGCATATAGAGGTGTTATCAGTCATTGTACAGGAGGAGGAGGTGAGCTGTGACATCAACTATTGTGAATGGTGGATTCTGTGTTATCTGCTGTATATAGAGGTGTTATCAGTCATTTTATAAGAGGAGGAGGTGAGCTGTGACATCATCTATTGTGAATGGTGGATCCTGTGTTAACTACGGTATATAGAGGTGTTATCAGTCATTGTACAGGAGGAGGAGGTGAGCTGTGACATCAACTATTGTGAATGGTGGATTCTGTGTTATCTACTGCATATAGAGGTGTTATCAGTCATTGTACAGGAGGAGGAGGTGAGCTGTGACATCAACTATTGTGAATGGTGGATTCTGTGTTATCTGCTGTATATAGAGGTGTTATCAGTCATTTTATAAGAGGAGGAGGTGAGCTGTGACATCATCTATTGTGAATGGTGGATCCTGTGTTAACTACGGTATATAGAGGTGTTATCAGTCATTGTACAGGAGGAGGAGGTGAGCTGTGGCCTGTGTTATCAACTATTGTGAATGGTTGATTCTGTGTTATCCACTGTATATAGAGGTGCTATAATTCATTAAACAGGAGGAGGAGGATGTGACTTGTGACATAATCTATTGTGAATGGTAGTTCTTTAGTTATCTAGACATAGGTGGTCTTTCTGCCTGTGGCGATCATGAAGAGATTGCTGAGAAGTGATCTCTATAGAACAGGAAGTTACAGTGTATTTTGATGCCTATTGACATTAAAACTAGGCTGTATTTACAATCACGTGTTATGTGTCGGTGTGCTGTCCGATCAGGGCAGGTAAACAAGGCAGATGCCTAGGGCCCCCACTCACAATGGGGGGCCCCTGCATCTGCAGCCCCTTTATGAAGTGCACAGAGGCTGTACAGCATTACTTACAGTGAATAATGCTGTGCATCCTCTGTAGTCCCGGTGCACGTCTTTCTCCCTCTCCCCTGTGTCTCTCCCTCTCCCCTGTGACTCTCCCTCTCCCCCATCTCTCTCCCTCTCCCCTGTCTCTCTCCCTCTCCAGTCTCTCTCCCTCTTCACCGTCTCTCTCCCTCTTCCCTATCTCTCTCCTTCTCCCCATCTCTCTCCCTCTCCCCACCTCCCTCCCTCTCTAGTCTCTCTCCCTCTTCCTTGTCTGTCTCCTCCCTGTCTCTCTACTTCTCCGCCATCTTGCTCCCTCTTCCCTGTCTGTATCCTTCTCCTCATCTCTCTCCCTCTCCCCATCTCTCTACCTCTTCCCTGTCTCTCTCCCGCTCCACCCGTCTCTCTCCCTGTCTCTCTCCTCCCCGTCTCTCTACTTCTCCGCCATCTTGCTCCCTCTTCCCCGTCTGCATCCTTCTCCTCATCTCTCCCCCTCTCCCCAGTCTCTCTCCCTCACCCCATATCTCTCCCTCTCCCTCATCTCTCTCCCTCTCCCCCCTCTCTCTCTCTTTCCCCGTCTCTCTCCCTCTCCCCCCTCTCTCTCTCTCTTTCCCCGTCTCTCTCCCTCTCCCCCTCTCTCTCTCTTTCCCCGTCTCTCTCCCTCTCCCCCCTCTCTCTCTCTCTTTCCCCGTCTCTCTCCCTCTCCCCCCTCTCTCTCTCTTTCCCCGTCTCTCTCCCTCTCCCCCCTCTCTCTCTCTTTCCCCGTCTCTCTCCCTCTCCCCCCTCTCTCTCTCTCTTTCCCCGTCTCTCTCCCTCTCCCCCCTCTCTCTCTCTCTTTCCCCGTCTCTCTCCCTCTCCCCCCTCTCTCTGTCTTTCCCCGTCTCTCTCCCTCTCCCCCCTCTCTCTCTTTCCCCGTCTCTCTCCCTCCCCCCCCTCTCTCTCTCTCTTTCCCCGTCTCTCTCCCTCTCCCCCCTCTCTCTCTCTTTCCCCGTCTCTCTCCCTCTCCCCCCTCTCTCTCTCTTTCCCCGTCTCTCTCCCTCTCCCCCCTCTCTCTCTCTTTCCCCGTCTCTCTCCCTCTCCCCCCTCTCTCTCTCTTTCCCCGTCTCTCTCCCTCTCCCCCCTCTCTCTCTCTTTCCCCGTCTCTCTCTCTTTCCCCGTCTCTCTCCCTCTCCCCCCTCTCTCTGTCTTTCCCCGTCTCTCTCCCTCTCCCCCCTCTCTCTCTCTTTCCCCGTCTCTCTCCCTCTCCCCCCTCTCTCTCTCTCTTTCCCCGTCTCTCTCCCTCTCCCCCCTCTCTCTCTCTTTCCCCGTCTCTCTCCCTCTCCCCCCTCTCTCTCTCTTTCCCCGTCTCTCTCCCTCTCCCCCCTCTCTCTCTCTTTCCCCGTCTCTCTCCCTCTCCCCCCTCTCTCTCTCTCTTTCCCCGTCTCTCTTCCTCTCCCCCCTCTCTCTCTCTTTCCCCGTCTCTCTCCCTCTCCCCCCTCTCTCTCTCTTTCCCCGTCTCTCTCCCTCTCCCCCCTCTCTCTCTCTTTCCCCGTCTCTCTCCCTCTCCCCCCTCTCTCTCTCTTTCCCCGTCTCTCTCCCTCTCCCCCCTCTCTCTCTCTCTTTCCCCGTCTCTCTCCCTCTCCCTCTCTTTCCCCGTCTCTCTCCCTCTCCCCCCTCTCTCTCTCTTTCCCCGTCTCTCTCCCTCTCCCCCCTCTCTCTCTCTCTTTCCCCGTCTCTCTCCCTCTCCCCCCTCTCTCTCTCTTTCCCCGTCTCTCTCCCTCTCCCCCCTCTCTCTCTCTTTCCCCATCTCTCTCCCTCTCCCCCCTCTCTCTCTCTTTCCCCGTCTCTCTCCCTCTCCCCCCTCTCTCTCTCTTTCCCCGTCTCTCTCCCTCTCCCCCCTCTCTCTCTCTCTTTCCCCGTCTCTCTCCCTCTCCCCCCTCTCTCTCTCTCTTTCCCCGTCTCTCTCCCTCTCCCCCCTCTCTCTCTCTTTCCCCGTCTCTCTCCCTCTCCCCCCTCTCTCTCTTTCCCCGTCTCTCTCCCTCTCCCCCCTCTCTCTCTCTCTTTCCCCGTCTCTCTCCCTCTCCCCCCTCTCTCTCTCTTTCCCCGTCTCTCTCCCTCTCCCCCCTCTCTCTCTCTTTCCCCATCTCTCTCCCTCTCCCCCCTCTCTCTCTCTTTCCCCGTCTCTCTCCCTCTCCCCCCTCTCTCTCTCTTTCCCCGTCTCTCTCCCTCTCCCCCCTCTCTCTCTCTCTTTCCCCGTCTCTCTCCCTCTCCCCCCTCTCTCTCTCTCTTTCCCCGTCTCTCTCCCTCTCCCCCCTCTCTCTCTCTTTCCCCGTCTCTCTCCCTCTCCCCCCTCTCTCTCTCTTTCCCCGTCTCTCTCCCTCTCCCCCCTCTCTCTCTCTTTCCCCGTCTCTCTCCCTCTCCCTGCCTCTCTCCGTTTTCCTCTCTCTCTCCCTCAACAGTGTCAGGTTAGAAGCTGAGAGTGAGGGGGAGGGGCCGTCTCACAGCACAACAGAGGTCAAATGCCGGGGCAGGAAGATTCCTGCAGCCCTGTCTGTGCCTGTGTCCCCTCTATTGATGTGTCGTTAGCGAACGAACCGACCCAAAGAGCCGTATCCCTTCTGTGAAAGATGGGAGCCGGCACCCCAGTGAGAGCCACTAAATTCTCTGAATGGCTCTCACTGGGCATAAAATCCCAGACTTCGGCAGGCGTAACTCCGCCCACCTGAGTAAAACTCCACCCACTCATCAATTTAATTTGTTTGTAGCAAGTGGGCGGAGTTTCTACGGTAGGTTTGGGGGTTCGGACGCCTGAACACATATTCAATAGGGATCCATTTAGGATCCAAAAAGAGCCGGCTCTTAGGTGAGAGCCGTATCACCAAAAAGAGTCGGACTGCCCATCGCTAGTCCCCTCCTCCTCATGATGGCTGCTCCTAAACCACTGTCCTGGGATCTGCACAAGTGAATCAGCAGGGCCTGGTAATCTACATATGTATGTATATCTGTGTGTACATGTGCAGTATACAGTGTGTATCTGTATATGTGTATATAGTATAATTGAGTAAATCTGTGATGCGTGTGTGTGCATTATATATAGATATACAGTATATGCACATACAGTATATAGCATGTGTGTATATGTGTAATAGGATGTGTGTACATATATACATTATATAGTATATGTATGTCTATATGTGTATATAGTATGCTTGTGTATATCTGTGGTGCATGTGTGTAAATATATACAGTATATATATATATGCATGCACACACAGGATGTAGTATGTGTGTCTGTGTATATTATATACAGTATGTACACTTCATGTGTGCGGTATACTGTGTAAATATATATAAATTGTATATACTGTATATAAACTGAATGTTTCTGTGTGTATATACTTTATATGTGCTTGTACACACTGTATGTGTCTGTATACTGTATGTACAGTATATAGTGTATGTTTCTATATTTATACAGTATATATAATGTGTACACGTATAGCGTATATCTGTGTATATGTGCTGCATATATAGTTTGTGTCACCATAATAGGGATCAGCAGTTTAGGTCTAATGCCTGTGTTTTACATTAGGACCTGTTCACACTGTGTTTCGTGTTTACTGCGCCCAGTGGGTTCTGCCTGAATCCTGTATAGAGCCATAGATTGCTATGACAGGAATGGAGTTCACATGAATTCCACATGTGATGATTTTTTTTCTGAATGTGTAAGTCTGTCCCAAGAACCACAGAAAAGTGGACACTTTTAGACAAAAACACAAACAGACCCTGAGAGTAGGGGCACACGATCAGTAATCGCTCCGGATTGGGCGCTGTGTACTTATGCAGCGTCCAGATGTTACACCATAGTGGATGGGATCTCAGGAAACCCCATGTCCACTATGCATGCACAGACGCCCGCGGATCACCTGCCGAGATGGACATGCGCCGCATCTCTCCAGACTGCAGGATGTGTATTTATCTTGTGGAGACGCGATAAATGTCACCCGTACAATGTATTGGACGCGGTGAATCCGCATGGTTCAGTGATTACAGAGGAGTCACCTGTGCTCAATAGCCGAGCCGGTAGCCGGCATGTGCTGCGTCCAAAGCGCTGCCAATTCCTGACCGTGTGCATCCGGCCTAAGAAAATAAATCAGATGGTCAATTTCAGAATTCATTTGAACTCTGCTTGTGTCAGTGGAGTCTGTGGCCCCGTTGGGCATTGATGTGAATCCTATTTTAGGGGGATTCCGGCAGAGCCCCCCGGACACTTGGCAGAAGAGCAGTGTGAACAGGGCTTAATATCCTATTGTGTGTCTACTATACTATTCCGCGCTGTCCCAGTACAGCGACCAGACACGGACACCGGCCAGACACGGACAGCAGACAGACATGGACAGCAGGACAGCAGCCAGACACGGAGAGCGACCAGAAAACACTTTTTTTTATAAATCTGTTGCTGTCGTCTTTCACCGTTTTTCCCCTATTCAAATGAATGGGAAAGAAAAATGCAAGTGAAAAGGCTGCGAAAAAGCAGAATATTTCAATCAATATCAATCCACAGCAAAAACGGTGCATGTGAACCGGACACTACAGGGGTTTTCAGAGAATGTAAAAATAATTATCATGAAAAGATAAACTCCCCACGGCTCCAGCACCGATGCTCCAGGGGTCTCCATTAGTCTCAGCGCTGGGCTGCAGGGGTCTTGTGGCTCCGGGTGTCTCCACCAGTCTCAGCACTGGGCTGCTGGGGTCTTGACTCTCCGGAGTTCTCCACCAGCCTCAGCACTGGGCTGCAGGGGTCTTGTGGCTCTGGGGCATCTCTGCCAGTCTCCACACTGGGCTGCTGGGGTCTTGACTCTCCGGAGTTCTCCACCAGCCTCAGCACTGGGCTGCAGGGGTCTTGTGGCTCCGGGGCATCTCTGCCAGTCTCCACACTGGGCTGCGGTGGTCTTGTGGCTCCGGGGGTCTCCGCCAATCTCAGCACTGGGCTGCAGGGGTCTTGTGGCTTTGGGGCATCTCTGCCAGTCTCCACACTGGGCTGCAGTGGTCTTGTGGTGTAACACGTACGTATTTTATATGAAGATGTGAGGGGGCCTAACAGTGTTGTTGGTGGAATATTTCAGGATTGGGGCCCACTTTGAATTTTGCCCAGGGTCCCAATTTGTCTTTGATCGGCCCTGTGTCCGATGTTTTATCAGAAAGCACACAGTCCTATTAAATGTGTCCTATTCTCAAAAACAGTTAAAAATTAAACATGATCGGAGTGTTGTGGATCTCATTATCGGATCTGTGATTTTAACAGATATCTGAATAGATCCATTCTACTCCATGTAGATCCGTGTGCTGTAGGTGTGAATGCAGCCTTTAGAAAAAACATCAATCAAAAAACTGTTTTCAAACAGTTGGTTTCTGACAATATATTTCTGTTCGATCCACAGTTGTCACGGTTCAAGGAGCGGTTCTTTTTTGTTTGTTTATAATACATTTGTCGTAATTATGACTTATTTACAAATATTGGTCTAAATTATTTCTAAAGTGTAGTTATACAAATTTTATAACTGCTATTATTATATAAGGAATAATAAAAGAACTCAATTCCTAAAACAACATGTACAACAATCACAAAATATACCCATTTATGCATTTTTTTATTTTTATTTTACATTTGGTGATTTTATTTCTTGTTATATATTGTAATTTTCATGAAATTTCTTCCTTTATATAAATATAGATTTTTTTTTAGTTTTGTGTGATCTCGAATGAAGGACTAATATAAGGTTTATGATGGAGAACACGTAATAATAGGGTGACGAGTAGTCAATTTAAGGTCAAGTGCTTTATAATTAGATCTGGACGATGTCCTGTGAAATATAAGCACAATGTCAAGTTGGAAGAAGAAACCTGCTGTGCAATTTATTGTCTATGGGAACACAAACATTCAAGATGAAAATACTTAGTGATAAAAATGAGGCATCAGTTGTCAATGGAAGCCAAAATCGTCAACCAAATACCATATGGATTCCAAATCAGCCCGAAAAATCTAGGTAAAAAATTGAAATCACAGGTGGATCCAAGTCTCGTGAATGGTATTCTTTTGTTGCGATGATGGATGTTGTTTCACCAGCAGTCCGGTAATGTTGACTATCTCATAGAAATTTGTTCTTCTCTCCAATGAACATGCCTCTGAGACAATCACTAACCAACAGCCAAACCTTCTAAAATTTGTACTACTACACATTAAAAATAAACAATATTTCTAAATATTCATGAACATATATATAAGTAAATAAGATAAAGGACTTGTAAATCAAAAAAAGAAATCTACATATATAAAGATAAAAAATGATCCAGCATTAACAACAGACGTTGGTCACAAATTACTTCCTCTCCATCCCTGTGCAATGAGATCTGCTCTAGATAGTTGACAATAAGGTAAGTTAGGAGTTAAGGTTTGAGACTAGCCCATAGTAATAGGGGTTAGTGCTAGGGAAGGTGACTGTTTCTTAATAGTTAGTCAGATAAGGTTTGGAATGTGCAGTTGCAACTGCTGCAATTAAAAGGTGACCCTAAGTGAGAGGAGACCAAATAAGGAGGGATAGCTTGATCCTGAGGAAAAGTGAACAACGAGACACAGTGGCCTTCTCGGAGACGGGTCCTTGGAGAAGACACCTAGCCACGAGACCTTGAGCTTGTAATTTAGAAGGTAACAGGCCTTAGGAGGACTGAGAAACTGGGACTAGTGAAGGGTCCTGAGCGGTAGATCCGGGGTGCGAGTAGTGGAAGAAATGGGAATCTGAACTGATGAGAGCAAGTAAAGGAAACTTGTGGCTCAGAACTGTAGCGTTGAAGCTGGGTGGTGGTGAAGTAGACTTTGTACCTGCTATTCCTCGTATATAACCCTTACTAAGTTACCGTACAGTAGAGTTTATTTTGGAATGATGGTTTTCCTTGAACTGCGAAACATCTGGTCCTAGCAAGCCCACAACACCGGATACATACAGTGGTGACAAGGTCTGACATCATTGCCTTGTTCACATAATGCTCGCACTGTATGGCCATTGTATGATGCCATTAAAAATATATAAAGTCGTGGTTTGTGAGTGTGGCTAATAGAGAACAGAATAGAGTGACATGCCAAGCCTTACATTGAAAACATTCATCCACACATGAGATCTTTTGGTATCCCTAGAAAGAACAGTGTTGTACCATGCATGTCCTCCGTCCGTCTCTGCGTGCACTAGTCTGTAGCATAGTGGCCTCGTCAGCAAACAATGCGCAGATTAGATGAGATACAAATGTGCAAAATCCACGTGATTTTCCTGGAAATTTGTTTGCAGTGACTTTCTTATCCGCAAATTGATTGTCCATAATTGTGCTCTGGGGTCTGGAGAGACCCAAAAGCAAAATAAAAGTAGGATGTAGTAAAAGAAATTTATAGCCAGTACTTCGCTGCTCAGTGTCCCCCTTTTAGGTCTCGTAACTCTCCTTACCACCTCTGCGCACTGCTAACCCAGGCGCCTTCATGTTAGGCCAGGACTTCCAGCCGCGACTAGGCCCGGCCATGTGCAGGGATGTTCCAGTCTGATTCGCAGCACAAGTCCCAGCCTAGAGCGCCTGTCGTAAGATAGCCAGCCGCCATCTTGCTGAATTCAAGCGGAGCGAATTATAAAATATCCGCATTCTGGAGTATGAAGATTTCTGTAAAATTCTACTAGAATTCAATTCAACTCAAATAAATTCTTCCTTCTCTACTAATAACTGGAAACTTCAATTTCATCCTCCATGCAAAGTGAATGTTTGTTGAATAATATGTATAAGGCCACGTTCACACAGTCAGTATTTGGTCAGTATTTTACATCAATATTTGTAGCCAAAACCAGAAGTGGGTGATCAATATAGAAGTGGTGACGGGTTTCTATTATACTTTTCCTCTGATTGTTCCTCTCCTGGTTTTGGCTTACAAATACTGATGCAAAATACTGACCAAATACTGAACATGTGACTGTAGCCTTAAAAGAAACCTGTCAGGACAATTTTGTTACTGAAACTTGCAGTATGTCCATATAGGTCTTAGTACAACAATAAAAATTACACCTGTCTGGTAGTAATCCGATGTTCCAGTGCTGAGAAATCAGGCTTTCAATCTACAGGTAAATGAAGGAGTGCGTTCATGCAGTTAGCATGTATTTACATGCACTCGATGCACTTCCATGCACATTTATATGCGGCTTTAAAGCCTGATTCCTCAGCGTTGTTACATCGGATTACCACAAGTCAAGTATCATCTGTAGTGATGGCGGAGCATGCTCGCCACTACTCGTTCGAGCATCGGGGTGATTGATGGAGAAGCGAGCAGTGGCGAGTATCGTGTGGTGCTCGAGCGCTTGGGTCCCGGTATGAAGCTCCTTTGAATCATCTGAGCCGCACACCGATGGGAGCCAGACTGAGAGAGGGAGAGAGAGACCCCATCCTCCAGAAAAATGCTTGTGTTTCACATTCAGTTCCATTATGCGCGCTACTCAAGTACATCTGAGCATCCGATGTGCTCGAGCATTTCAGCGTTCAATCAACACTAACCATTTGTACTGTTGCTCTATGAGCTATACAACCATACCAATACTTTTATTAGTAAAGTCATCTTGACGGGTGCCCTTTAAGCACCCTTGTTGTTGGTACCAATGGTGCCCCTTTTATTCTTACTACACCCCTCGATTGAGCCATTTTAGTAGGGGCAATTGACTCCATAATTCCTTGACTGGGGCAATAGTCTTGTATGAAGATGCATGGGTTTTCCACAGTACCCGCCTATGCTCCCAAATTCATGCCGCATTGTGTCATGCTTCAATGAGTTCCACATGCTGTTGGGCAAGATTACCGCTGTATGACCAACTCTTGATGAAGCTTGTACAGTAGCTGACTGACGCTGTGCAGCTCTGCATCAAGAAGCCATAGTGCCTCTGTTCACTGCCTATTCAGGCTAAAAACCCATCACCTTGCCTTTTTCATTAAATCTTAGAGGTATAAATATTAAGGATGAACTTAATAGATTCTCTGGACCTTGGTCCAACACTGAGGTCAGTGCTCCTTGGCCGCTGGAAGGAAGCTCTGCAAAATGCCTTGTATCTGCTCTCACCTGCAGCTTTCCTTTTGGATAGCTGGCCTGGAGTGACGTCATCATTGTGGAGTGATGTAGACACAATATGGCACCATGCCGGCCAATCAAAAGAGGAGCCACAGATCCCGACAGGTAGGAGGTGGTCAACCAGGATGCCATCCAGAATATGGACCTGACTACTGGACCAGGGTCCTGCAAATTTATTCAAACATTTCTAAAAAATATACAAAAACCAAATATGTAGCCTAAAAGCAGTGTACAAGAGAATTAGTCACCAAGCCAGACGTTCCAGGGATTACATTCCCTTGATCATTTTGGTTTTTTTAATGGATCTAAAGAACGACTTTGATATTGTAATCTGAAGCCATGGAGTTAACAAACAACCAATTGTGTCATTTAGATGTGCGTCGCATATCATGGCTCGAGCTGAACGTACCTACGAAAATAACCATAAACAGTCAGTACGCACTGGAGGCACTTCGTGGTTATAAAAAAAAGTAATTGTGCATGGAATGAGAATTTACAGTGCAATTGTAAAACGGGATGACGAGCTGGAAATTAAAGACACACAAGTGGAAATAAAATACTGATAAGAGAGTCTCATTTCTTTCATAGAGCAAAATGTTGGATGCGTTTGATCTCCGAACATTTGTCTTGGTGTTATTTGAAGACCATTTGGCTAAAAAATACCATTGTTTTTTACAGCTTGATGTAGTGTAATTATAGAAGAGATACAGGGCGCCTTTGCTTCACATGTAGTTAGAAGCGTCAAAAAGCTTTATCTGCACTCCACTTCCGTAATTCTATTACGGCTCCAAGAAGGTTCAAAGACGTCTTCAGCCCACAGACAAATGACAAGGAGTAAAAAAACAAATGCTTGGGATAGTTGAGCCGCATATGTTTGTTTATGAAAATTTTGTCCTCAATTTTACTCGCCGCGCTCCATATTATATCGGCTTTACGATGAGCTGAGACCGTAGTGCCACAAAGAAGCTTCCTGCCTATGACTATCCTTATATCCATTTGTATGTATAAATTAATATATATAGAAATTAAAGACTAATCTCAACTTTGAGGAAATTTTACTTGGCAATATGTGTATATTACAGGGGTTTGCAAAAAAAAAAATTGACAACCTCTGAGGTTGCCAAATTGTAGTCCCAGGGGAGGGGGTTATCATCTCCTCTTTCAAAGCACAGAAATGAAACGCATGAGCCAGTCTAAAAAATGTTAACTAACATTCTTAAATCAGATCAGAATTCAAAACTATGAAGAAAATACAATAGCAGAAAGAAAAGGGAAAGAAACGGAGAGTTAAGACGTTAAAAAGGTCCTGAAAGAGCACCATTCTTCAGTTTAAGTAGATTAAACAGGCTGCATTGTGGAACAGTGACTGCAAAGATGAATAAAACATTTTTTTATTTTTTTATTTCTCATCTTTGTTGCTGAGATATTAGCATGTAAAGTTTAGATTCTATTTTTTTTTACTAAAAGAGCTTTAGCATAGATCCCTCTCTGGGGGCGTGTACTTTTTCCCCTGTATGACATTACCCAATTGAAAGCAAGAGATTTCATGCAAGAGAAAAAAAGAACACGCCTCCAGAGAATGTCAGACAGAGCCGGGCTTCCATCACTGATCTCACTGTCAACACCTATTGTGATCACAAGCAGAGGAGAAGAGTAGAGGAGAAGAGTAGAGGAGCTTCTACAATTACAAACACCTCTTCCAGTTTTCATCTCCCAGCAGTCCCTGTGGGGTGGGGGAGTAGTACAGCAGAGCTACAGTATGTTTCATTACAAACACCTTTTGCAGTTCCTTCTCTGGGAACTGTCAGCTCTGCTCTACTCAGCAGTTGGTAAAGTCCTGGATGGGAGGTGTGTGTCACCTAGGTGGCTAGCCTTGGTGTTATAAGTCCCAGAGAATTTCCAGCAAAAGTAGGTCGCTGAGAAGTTTGTAATGGGACCGGATTTTGGGTCCAGGTTTTTGAAGCGTTCAGAAGAGACTTGTAATAGATCTAGATCTCAGTATGTACTCTACTAACTGTCAAAGAGTGTGAATCCCTACAGTCTCCATACACATTAGATTATTGTCAGTCTAATGATCGCTCTGCCAACAACTATCTCTCCCAATTCCCCTATACATATGAATACTCGGATAGATCAGTTGGGAAACATACTTTTTATTACTTCTGGTTTCCTTTTACCATACAGTAAGACATAGTGGGAGCAATCAGCAGAATCTTGAAGACAAATATATACAGATTAATATAAAATAAGAAATAAAAGTGATAGAATAATTACTAAACTCTAGGAATATTGGAGAAAGCAGTGGTTTACTTTAGGATTCTTAACCTAGATGCCCAATGTTTCTTTCAATAAATTCAATGCAAGATAGAATAAATTTCCTCATTTTCCCTCACTTGTATCAATCATTCTATATTATTTTTTTTTTCATTTTCCATCCTATAATCTTCCATGAAATTGTTATATGCTGTACTAACTATATGGCAACATCATCCAGATTTTGGAAGTAGATGGGACGGATTTTCTACAAGAGGTAGAGACCAGCATCAGTCCACATTGGCTTTTCTGGCTGTTAGACATGGCTGTAAATAAGAGCTGGAGAGATTATTAAGCTAAAGTGGTCAGATAGAGTTCTCATACCTAATCTGCATTGCTTATCTGAGTCAGACACTAGAACTGTCTACCTGTCCTCCATGCATGTCCAACATCTTGATTGCTTTGCTGTCGTTGCCGTTCTGGCTGGTGGCTTTCCTTCCCTGCTATGTGGTAAGCAATTACCATCGCAAACAGATGTCACCGGTCATGATCACATAGTAGAAAACCTTTAAGCAGGTCAATTTCATGGCGTTAGACATGCCATCTCTTCTGAATTGAAGCCAATATATGCTGCTTTTCCAATATAGATATACAAACAACAGTCAGAAGATGTCGAGAATTTCAATGCTGCTTTCAATATTTATTGATTTGTGTTTTCCTAGATTCCTAATCTTTCTAGGGTTCAGGAAATAATTGCAAATCTGAATAAAGGGCTCTAAAATAGACACATATAATGATTTTCTCACATGTGTCATTGACTCCACAGATGGGGCTCAGGGAATGGAAGACCCAAATGGAAACGGTCAAGATGCTGTGTAATAAATAGCAACATATCATACTCATCCGGGTATCTACAACGACAGGTCAACACCTCTGTTACGACTGTTTTAAATGTTCAAAAACATTAATTGAGCAAAATAAAAGGGATTCCATAAAGCTGAGGAAAACATCAAGGGTCCTTTTCAGGCCATGGGACAAAGAATGTACAGCTATGGCAAGGTAAAGGCAACTATCACGTCTAAGAGGCAAAATTGGAACATACAGGTTGTATTCAACAGTGCCCCCCCAAAAGGAGAATGGTTGCCTCAGTATTGGTAATAGAGGTGACAGAGTACAGACCAGAACATGTGTGCGCAATCAGAGTTAATGGGAAGAAAAAACTCAGAATATAAGAACTGCATCAAAATCATTCAGTTTTCAGAACCAGCTGCCGTGTAAAGGAGAATAAAAGTACTAAGGCAAAAAAAAATGAAAGTGCATAAAGGAAAATAATATTAATAAATAGTGCAAAAATGCACTCATTAAAAATAGTCTCTTATGGAGCAGGTGCACAAGAATGAGACAAAATGACAGAAAGCCTCTAAAAGCCCTCCAAGAAAAGTCACAATAAATAAAATGTTGAACCACTCAAAACATAAGGTAATACAAATGTAGTATCCACTCACAACCAAAGTCAGGAGGTCCTATAAAAATAGCCCTCAATACTTGAAGCATGTGGGGGGTTTTTAACTTTTAAATGATCTTAAGGTTCTGTTTTATCTATTTTTGTAAAATACATTGGTCTTCACTGTTTTATACTATGGTTTGATATCAGTTTGTCTTATAAAAGTAGCCTGGATTCTGATAATTGTGATACTGATTCATGATGGGTCAAAGGCTGACATCTACCTTATGAGACCCCTAAACTGATTGTCATAAGTCGTGAATATGTACCTTATGTTTTGTACAGTCTAACATTATATTTATTTATTATAAAGAAGAAGGAAAGAAAATAATAGCAAAGCATTGTCTGAAACAAGACAACAATCGAAGCAGCAAACCAGAACCAAGGTGAGGAGGACCAAGCTATAATTATTATTGGAACTTAGAAAAGAAACCAGAGTTATATGGTAGGCTTTCCTACACCTGTGGAAAATTTTCAGGTGGTTGATCGAGATCTCAATAACTTGGCTTAAGAAGAATGGCTTGTTGGTCTTTTCCTTAGTACCAATGACACGCTTCACCAACACCTTCCCAAATAACTTTTCTGCTATAAAAACCAGAACTAAAAAATGCCACATGGCATAATTGGTAAGATATGGACTGCAGGGTTGACAACAGGCTTGACGTGAGCTTAATATGGGAGTGCAGTCTAAACGATACCCTGGTATTCACCCTTTAACCTCTATATGGAGACGTGCTCTTCACAGCAGGATGTTCCAAACTCACAGAGTAGTCTCCATTACCAATGGCTTATGCATACATCAAAAGTAGAGTGCAAAATGTTGGAGCATGTGGAGTTCATTCTCAATGGTAGATATCCTAAGATCAAGGATGGCTGAATTCACGTACTAAGGTAAATTGGCAAAAAGATAAAGATTGGAAGATAAGCATGGTCATTGTCAATTTAACTGGAATCAAATCCCCCTGGCAGTGTGTTAGGCGCTGGGATTCTCCCACTGCACGGGGTAGATCCCAAGCCTTGCCTGCATCTGCAGTCTCCCATCCAGCTTTGGCTGCTGCGGGTGCTGCTGAGCATAGACGTCGATCCCAGCGTTTTGCTCAGGCTTGTGCTTTTCATCTGGTTACTGCTGGCTCTTCAACCAAGCCTATGGTAACCAGCGGTAGTCAGCAACGAGCGAATGCTCTGGAGAATAAGCCCAGAAATCACCCTACTGAGCATGTTTGGGATGTGGCGACATCTCATTAGTGGTCGGTCGTCAGCTGCTCTGCTGATGTGACCTACTTCTAGATTGGTGCATTGGCAATGTCCTGTCCAACTGGACTTGAGTTTCACGTATAAAAGGCTTTCAGAGGCGCATGCCGATGCGCTAATATCAACCTCTTTTATGTGAGAATGAGACATTGCATTGTGGTCTTTGTCAGCATGTGCTGAGGGTTGGCGGTAAGCCATTAGAATTCTGGCACCTCCGGAGAGTAGTTTGTGTGGATTCAGGGCTGGCGTCTAGCCATTAGAATTCCGGCTCCTCCAGAGAGGCATTGGTTGAGTGCTGTTGCTGACTATTTGACCACTGTATGCTACTTGCCCCAGCAGTGGGCTCCAATTCCCTGTGAGGTTAACAAGGATGGTGTCTAGCGTCATAACTTCCTCGTTACTGTGTGCGAGTGACACAGCTCTATTGCAGAGCATCTGCTTCGTTACTGTGTGCAAGTGACACAGCTCTATTGCAGAGCTTCTTCTTCATTACTGTGTGCGAGTGACACAGCTCTATTGCAGGGCATCAGCTTTGTTACTGTGTGCGAGTGACACAACTTTGTGTGCTGTTCACTGAGTGACGTGTAACTCAGTGCGAGCTAGCAATCGCTCACTGCATTCTCCTCCATTGTTCACATTAGCTGCAGTCATACGTCTCTGCACGGTGGACCCCCGGTTGTGATTGCACTTCTTTATTAAATTTATTCAGTGCAATCCGCCAACCCTAACACAGTGTTTTTGACTGAAAAAAAAATGTGGTATTGGTGCTGGAGGCCAAGGAAAACACCAACACGCCATTCTTCTTAAGCCAAGTTATACAAATCTTGGTCAACCAACTGGAAATTTTCCCACGGTGTAGGAAAGTTTACTGTACAACTCTGCTTTCTTTTCTAAGTTCCAATAATAATTGTACCTTAGTCCTCACATTGATTCTTATTTTTGCTCAAATACTGGAAACTGATTTTAGGACCATTAAAAAGACTCTCACTAGTGGACACTGGCTGGGCAGCAAATACTTTGATATGCTCTGACCCTTTGAGAAGCTTATCCATGTAAGAACTACAGATGAGCAAGTACTAAAATGCTCGGATGTTCATTACTCGAAATGAGCAATTCCTAATGCTCGGATTATGAGTAGCGAGTATAATGGGAGACAATAGGAAATCCGAGCATTTTCCTGGCAGAACCCACAAGGAGGTCTAGGGGGCAGTAAAATTTTTGAAATGGATGGGAAAAGTGCTGAATGGAAGGAAAACAGCACGGGGAAGACCTTTGTAAGCATCTCTGACTCCCAGATCGTTGCTGACAACAATGATGTCACACTTTTACTCCCCTTTAATGACTGACGATGAAACATTTAAAATCTTTGAGCAATTGCAGTTAGCAGGAAAAAAGTAAAGAAACATTATTTCTTGTAAAATGACTTGTATGTAAGGCAAAATTTTAAAAAGGATTTAAAAAATAATAATTTAAGTAAACCAAAATTTAAACTTTTATTAAAAAAATTGGAAATTTCAGTGTAATTTATGAAGGAAGCAAGAAATGTGATGGAAGAGGGACTCAGATACATCTTGTATTAGACATAAAGGAGGGCCTCATAGACATTTTGCTCAAATTGTCTTTTAGTAGTACTCCTAGACTCATAAAGGCTATGTACTAAGTGCAAAGCCTGCCAAACATTACAAGCACAGTCATCCAAACACCCTTGAAGGTACCAACTGTAGTACCTCATTCAAGTATTGTGAACAAAGTACAGTTGTGGTAGTTCTACGCTAATATAAGTTCTGCACAGTGCAAAGCATGGAAACAAATTAAAAGCAGGGTCATCCATACACCCTTGAAGGCACCAACTGTAGTATTGCTTTCAAATATTCTGAACAAAGTATAGTTGTGATCCTGTCACACTCATAAAAGTTCTGCACAGTGCAAAGAATGCCAAAAATTACAAGCAGGATAATCCATGCACCCTTGAAGGCACCAACTGTAGTACTTCATTCAAATATTGTAAACAAAGTGACAAAGCGTAGTTTGGGTACTCGTACACTCATAAAGGCTCTGCACACAGTGCAAAGACAGGAAAAAATTATAAGCAGGCTAATCCATAGACCCTTGAAAGTAATAACTGTAGAGCCTCATTAAAATATTAAGAAAGTGTAGTTGATGTGCTCCTACACCCATAAAGGCTTTGAACATAGTGATAAGTCATGAAAAAATGATAAGGAAGGTAATACAATCATCCATAGACCCTTGAAGGCAAACTGGTGGGCCTCACTAAAATATTTAAGATTAAAAGCACTTTATGTGCTGCTGTCATCTGGTCTTGTGGAAAAGTAGGATCTAATCCAAGCATTGTTCATTTTTATCAGAGTGAGCCTATCAGCATTTTCTGTTGACAGGTGGTTGACAGGGTGTTTTGAACTCCCCAGCGGCTCAAACATCCAACTCAGACAAGATGCTAGCAACAGGGCAACACAACAGGGCAGCTTATGCTAGGTGTCCAGCTTTCAGACCCAATAGCTGAAGGTCGCAGATGAATTAGAGAGTATGCTGGTTTTGTTGGCCAGGTATTGCTTACCCATCTTTAAAACCTTTTTCCTGCTTGTCAAAAATAAGCAGTCACAGTTTTATAAACCACCGTCATGCAACAATAACTGTGTTAAACTGTATGGATGAATAATTGACTCCATAAAAATTTTGGAAGGTTTTTTTTAGTTTTGTATGCCATAGTAATGAAATAAGAACTGCTTTAAACTATATGGATGACTAACTGAATCCATAAAAAATTTGGGAAATATTTTTGGAGTGTTATAGACCATCGGAATTTAACAAAAAGCATGTAATATAGTGTGGATGAGTAATTGAAAGCTCTCCACAGTGCGGCACCCCCTTACATCTCCTCATTCATTTCTGTCTATCGGCCTAGCCAACCGCTGTGCTCTGCAAACGACTTTCGACTAACCTCTGCACTAATCCGTACCTCCCACTCCCGACTCCAAGACTTCTCCCGTGCTGCGCCAATCCTCTGGAATGCTCTACCCCAAGATATTAGGACCATCCACAACTTGCATAGTTTTAGGCGCTCGCTCAAAACACATTTGTTCAGAGCGGCCTACCACGTTCACTAATCAGTCATTTTATGTTTGTGTGTGTGTGTAGCCCATTCACTATCTACATCTACCCCCCACCCCCTGAAGATGGCTGGACCATCATTGTAAATACATAATTGTAAATACACACCTGTACTTTGTATCTCCCCACCTCATTGTAGATTGTAAGCTCTCACGAGCAGGGTCGTCTTATTTTGTCTTATTTTGCTTTATTACTGCATTGTTAACATTGTTACCTATGACTGTTGTGTTTGAAACTGTTAAACTGTAAAGCGCTGCGGAATATGTTGGCGCTATATAAATAAAGATTATTATTATTATTATTATTGAAGACAGACACATTTTTCAACACTTTTTTGGAGTATTATATACCACCGAAATGTAACAGAAAGCATCTAATACTGTATGGATGACTATCTGAATCCAGATAAATTTATCAACGCTTTTTTGGAAGGATATATACTACAGAAATTTAACAAAAAGCACCTAATACTCTATGGATGACTAATTGAACACAGACAAATTTTTCAGCACTCTTTAGGCATGTTATATACTTCCCTAATGTCACAGAAAACACCTAATACTCTATGGATGACTAATTGAAGCTAGAAAAAAGTCAACTCTTTTTGGGAGTGTTATATACCACCCTAATGTCACAGTAAGCATCTAACACTCTATGAATGACTAATTGAATCCAGACAAAATTTTCAGTGCATTTTTGGAGTGTTATATACCATGCTAATGTCACAGAAAGCACCTAATACTCTATGAATGACTAATTGAATCCAGACAAATTTTTCAACTCTTTTTTTGGTCTTATATACCATCATAATGTCACAAAAAGCACCTAATACTCCATGGATGAATAATTGACTACAGACAAATTTTCAATGCTTTTTTTGAGTATTATATACCTTCCCAATTTCTCAGAAAGCACCTAATATTCTATGGACAACTAATTGAATCCAGACACATTTTTGAACCCTTTTTGTAGTGATATATACCACCGAAATGTACCACAGAGCATATAATATGGTATGGATGAGTAATTAAATCCAGAAAAATTTGTCAACGCTTTTATGGAGTGTTGTATACTACAGAAATGGACCAAAAAGCCCATAATTATCTATAGCTGAGTTATTGAAAAAAATTTCAATGCGTTTTTGGAGTGTTATATACTACGAAAATGTACCACATAGCACGTAATACTCTATTCATGACTAATTGAATCCATTGAAAATTTTCAATGCTTTTTTTGGAGTGTTATATACTATTAAAATGTACCACAAAGCATGTAATACTCCAAGGATGAGTAATTAAATTCCTAAAAATTTGATAATTATTTTTTTGAAGTGTTATATACCACCAAAATGTACTACAGAGCACTTAATACTGTATGGATGATAAATTGAATCCAGAAAAAAATTTCTATGCCTTTTTGGCATTTTATACAACACAGAAATATACGCTAAACCACCTAATACTGTGTGGATGAGTAATTGAATCCAAAAAATATTGCAACGCTTTTTTGAGTGTTATATAGCTCAGAAATGTACCACAAAGCACATAATACTCTATGGATGAGTAATTGAAACAAGAACAATTTTTAAATGCTTTTTTGGAGTGTTATATACCACCAAAATGTACTGCAGATTGCGTAATACTCTATGGGTGAGTGATTGAATCCAGAAAAAAATAGTCTTTTTTGTAGTGTTCTATAGCACAGAAATGTACCCCAAAGCATGAAATACTCTATGGGTAAGTAATTTAATCCAGAAAAATTTGTCAATTTTTTCAATGCTTCTGTGGAGCATTATATACCAAAGAATTGTTCTACAAACCACATAATACTCTATGGATGAAACTATAGTACTTTTTTTCACTCCAAATAAAATGTGGCTATGTGCAGCACATTTTTATTTAGCAACGAACTGCAAACCCTAAGCCCTACCTTGAGACTGTATTCTGCTACCCTCCCTGCTCCTCCATCTGTCTCTCCCTTGGCTAAAAGCAGAATGTACCGTATATACTCGAGTATAAGCCGAGATTTTCAGCCCAAATTTTGGGGCTGAAAGTGCCCCTCTCGGCTTATACTCGAGTCATGATCGATGGTGGGGTCGGCGGGTGAGCACTGTCATATACTTACCTGCTTCCGGGGCTCCTGGCGCTCCCCCTGCCCATCCCACGGTCTTCGGTGTCGCAGCCTCTTCCCCTGTTCAGCGGTCACGTGGGACCGCTCATTAGAGAAATGAATAGGCTGCTCCACCTCCCATAGGGGCGGAGCCGCATAATTCATTTCTCTAATCAGTGGTGCCGGTGACCGCTGACAGAGGAAGAGGCTGCGGCACCGAAGAACAGCTGTCCGGGGGAAGGAGCGGGACGCCGGGAGCAGGTAAGTATTACATATTCACCTGTCCTCGTTCCACACGCCGGACGTCGCGCCATCTTCCCGGCGTCTCTCCGCACTGACTGTGCAGGTCAGAGGGCGCGATGACGCATATAGTGTGCGCGCCGCCCTCTGCCTGATCAGTCAGTGCAGGGAGACGCCGGGAAGATGGCGCCGAGGAGCTGCAAGCAAGAGAGGTGAGTATGTGTTTGTTTTTTTTATTGCAGCAGCAGCAATGGCACAGATTTATGTGGAGCATCTATGGGGCAACGGTGCAGAGCACTATATATAAGGCACAGCTTTATGTGGAGCATCTATGGGGCAACGGTGCAGAGCACTATATATATGGCACAGATGTGGAGCAATGGTGCAGAGCATTATATATATATGGCACAGCTATGGGGGAAAGGTGCAGAGCACTATATGGCACAGCTATGGGGCAACAGTGCAGAGCACTATATGGCACAGCTATGGGGCAACGGTGCAGAGCATTATATATATGGCACAGCTATGGGGCAACGGTGCAGAGCATTATATATATGGCACAGCTATGGGGCAACGGTGCAGAGCATTATATATATGGCACAGCTATGGGGCAACGGTGCAGAGCATTGTATATGGCACAGCTTTCTATGGAGCATCTATGGGGCCATAATGAACGGTGCAGAGCATTATATATGGCACAGCTTTATGTGGAGCATCTATGGGCCCATAATGAACGGTATGGAGCATCTATTTTTAATTTTGAAATTCACCGGTACCTGCTGCATTTTCCACCCTAGGCTTATACTCGAGTCAATAAGTTTTCCCAGTTTTTTGTGGCAAAATTAGGGGGGTCGGCTTATACTCGGGTCGGCTTATACTCGAGTATATACGGTAACTGATACAAACAGCAAAGTACAGATTTAGCCCTTACAAGGGCTGTTAGTATGATGGTTCAGAATCAGCACCAGTATCAACACTAGAGGACTCTGATTCATTCAACTGCGTGCTCACAGTCCTGGACAAGCACTTTCTCCCTCTACTAAGAACTGTGTTGTGAATTTGGATTCGGGGCTCCCCCGGTGGCTACTGGTGGAATTGAACTGGTGTCTTCATCTTCTCTGTTCACCTGTTCCCATCAAGATGTGGGAGTCGCTATATAACCTTGCTTCTCTGTTAGTTGCTTGCCGGTCAACAATGTTATCAGAAGCCTCTCTGTGCTTGTTCCTGCTCCTAGACAACTACTAGATAAGTTGGACTCTTGTCCATGTTTGTTTTTGCATTTTGTTCCAGTTCACAGCTGTAGTTTCGTTACTGTGTCTGGAAAGCTCTTGTGAACAGGAATTGCCACTCTGGTGTTATGAGTTAATGCCAGAGTCTTAAAGTAATTCCTGGATGGTGTTTTGATAGGGTTTTCATGAAGCTGACCATGAAAGTGTCCTTTCTGTCTTCTGCTATGTAGTAAGTGGACCTCAAATTTGCTAAACCTATTTTCATACTACGTTTGTTATTTCATCTTGATTCACCGCCAATACATGTGGGGGGCCTCTGTCTCCTTTCGGGGTATTTCTCTAGAGGTGAGCTAGGACTAATATTTTCCTCTGCTAGCTTTATTTAGTCCTCCGGCTGGTGCTGGGCATCTAGAATCAACGTAGGCATGCTACCCGGCCACTGCTAGTTGTGCGTTAGGTTTAGTTCATGGTCAGCTCAGTTCCCATCTTCCAAGAGCTAGTTCCTATATATGCTGATGCTATGTTCTCTTGCCATTGAGATCATGACAGTTTGACCGGCCCGCTAAAGGGTTAAAATCCTTGGCTGAGAAAGGAGAGTAATAAGAAGTCTGCTGAGTTTTTTTTTTTTTTTTTTCCTTTCTTTGAATGGCTCTGTGTCCACCTGTTTGTAATGGATCTTCAGAGTGTAACTGCAGGTTTGAATAATCTCGCCACGAAGGTACAAAATTTGCAAGACTTTGTTTGTCATGCACCTGTATCTGAGCCGAGAATTCCTTTGCCGGAATTTTTCTCGGGGAATAGATCTGGGTTTCAGAATTTTCGAAATAATTGCAAATTATTTTTGTCCCTGAAATTTCGCTCTGCCGGAGACCCTGCACAGCAGGTCAGGATTGTGATTTCCTTGCTCCGGGGCGACCCTCAAGACTGGGCTTTTTCATTGACACCAGGGGATCCTGCGTTGCTCAATGTGGATGCGTTTTTTCTGGCCTTGGGGTTGCTTTATGACGAACCTCATTTGGAGCTTCAGGCAGAAAAAACTTTGATGTCCCTATCTCAGGGGCAAGATGAAGCGGAAATTTACTGCCAAAGATTCCGTAAATGGTCTGTGCTTACTCAGTGGAATGAGTGCGCCCTGGCGGCGACTTTCAGAGAGGGTCTCTCTGATGCCATTAAGGATGTTATGGTGGGGTTCCCTGTGCCTGCGGGTCTGAATGAGTCCATGACAATGGCTATTCAGATCGATAGGCGTTTGCGGGAGCGCAAACCAGTGCACCATCTGGCGGTGTCCACTGAGAAGTCGCCAGAGAGTATGCAGTGTGATAGAATTCTGTCCCGAAGCGAGCGGCAGAATTTTAGACGGAAAAATGGGTTGTGTTTCTATTGTGGTGATTCTACTCATGTTATATCAGCATGCTCTAAGCGTACTAAAAAGCTTGATAAATCTGTTTCCATTTGCACCTTACCGTCTAAGTTTATTCTATCTGTGACCCTGATTTGCTCTTTGTCATCTATTACCACGGACGCCTATGTCGACTCTGGCGCCGCTTTGAGTCTTATGGATTGGTCCTTTGCCAAACGCTGTGGGTATGATTTAGAGCCTTTGGAGACTCCTATTCCTCTGAAGGGGATTGACTCCACCCCATTGGCTAATAATAAACCACAATACTGGACACAAGTAACTATGCGTGTTAATCCGGATCACCAGGAGGTTATTCGCTTTCTGGTGCTGTATAGTCTACATGATGATTTGGTGCTAGGATTGCCTTGGCTGCAATCTCACAACCCAGTCCTCGACTGGAGAGCTATGTCTGTGTTGAGCTGGGGATGTAAGGGGGCTCATGGGGATGTACCTGTGGTTTCCATTTCATCATCTATTCCCTCTGAAATTCCTGAGTTCCTGTCTGACTATCGTGACGTCTTTGAAGAATCCAAGCTTGGTTCGTTACCTCCGCACCGAGAGTGCGATTGTGCCATAGATTTAATCCCGGGTAGTAAATACCCAAAGGGTCGTTTATTTAATCTGTCTGTGCCTGAACATGCTGCTATGCGAGAATATATAAAGGAGTCCTTGGAAAAGGGACATATTCGTCCATCGTCATCTCCCTTAGGAGCCGGTTTTTTCTTTGTGTCAAAAAAAGACGGCTCTTTGAGACCATGTATCGATTATCGGCTTTTGAATAAAATCACTGTTAAATATCAATACCCATTGCCGTTGCTGACTGATTTGTTTGCTCGCATAAAGGGGGCCAAGTGGTTCTCTAAGATTGACCTTCGTGGGGCGTATAATTTGGTGCGAATCAGGCAGGGGGATGAGTGGAAAACCGCATTTAATACGCCCGAGGGCCACTTTGAGTATTTAGTGATGCCTTTTGGTCTTTCAAATGCTCCGTCAGTTTTCCAGTCCTTTATGCATGATATTTTTCGCGATTATTTGGATAAATTTATGATTGTGTATCTGGATGATATTCTGATTTTTTCGGATGACTGGGACTCTCATGTCCAGCAAGTCAGGAGGGTTTTTCAGGTTTTGCGGTCTAATTCTTTGTGTGTGAAGGGTTCTAAGTGTGTTTTTGGGGTACAGAGGATTTCCTTTTTGGGATATATTTTTTCTCCCTCTTCCATTGAAATGGATCCTGTCAAGGTTCAAGCTATTTGTGATTGGACGCAGTCCTCTTCTCTTAAGAGTCTTCAGAAATTTTTGGGCTTTGCTAACTTTTATCGTCGATTTATTGCTGGTTTTTCGGATATTGCTAAACCATTGACCGATTTGACTAAGAAGGGTGCTGATGTTGCTGATTGGTCCCCTGATGCTGTGGAGGCCTTTCGGGAGCTTAAGCGCCGTTTTTCCTCTGCCCCTGTGTTGCGTCAGCCTGATGTTGCTCTACCTTTTCAGGTTGAGGTCGACGCTTCTGAGATCGGAGCTGGGGCAGTGTTGTCGCAGAAAAGTTCTGACTGCTCCGTGATGAGGCCTTGTTGTTCTCGGGCTAGTGGATTATTGTTGCCCTTGCCTATTCCTAAGAGGCCTTGGACGCACATCTCGATGGATTTTATTTCAGATCTGCCTGTTTCTCAGAAGATGTCTGTCATCTGGGTGGTGTGTGACCGTTTCTCTAAGATGGTCCATTTGGTTCCTCTGCCCAAGTTGCCTACTTCTTCCGAGTTGGTTCCTCTGTTTTTTCAAAATGTTGTTCGTTTGCATGGTATTCCTGAGAATATCATTTCTGACAGAGGGACCCAATTCGTGTCTAGATTTTGGCGGGCATTCTGTGCTAGGATGGGCATAGATTTATCTTTTTCGTCCGCTTTCCATCCTCAGACGAATGGCCAGACCGAGCGGACTAATCAGACCCTGGAGACATATCTGAGGTGTTTTGTGTCTGCTGACCAGGATGATTGGGTTGCTTTTTTGCCATTGGCGGAGTTCGCTCTCAATAATCGGGCCAGCTCTGCCACTTTGGTGTCCCCGTTTTTCTGTAATTCGGGGTTTCATCCTCGATTTTCCTCTGGTCAGGTGGAATCTTCGGATTGTCCTGGAGTGGATGCTGTGGTGGAGAGATTGCATCAGATCTGGGGGAAGGTGGTTGACAATTTGAGGTTGTCCCAGGAGAAGACTCAGCTTTTTGCCAACCGCCACCGTCGTGTTGGTCCTCGGCTTTGTGTTGGGGATTTGGTGTGGTTGTCTTCTCGTTTTGTCCCTATGAGGGTCTCTTCTCCTAAGTTTAAGCCTCGGTTCATCGGCCCGTATAAGATATTGGAGATTCTTAACCCTGTTTCCTTCCGTTTGGACCTCCCTGCATCCTTTTCTATTCATAACGTTTTTCATCGGTCATTATTGCGCAGGTATGAGGTACCGGTTGTGCCTTCCGTTGAGCCTCCTGCTCCGGTGTTGGTTGAGGGTGAGTTGGAGTACGTTGTGGAGAAAATCTTAGACTCCCGTGTTTCCAGACGGAGACTCCAGTATCTGGTCAAGTGGATGGGATAAGGCCAGGAGGATAATTCTTGGGTGAATGCATCTGATGTTCATGCCTCTGATCTGGTTCGTGCCTTTCATAGGGCCCATCCTGATCGCCCTGGTGGTTCTGGTGAGGGTTCGGTGCCCCCTCCTTGAGGGGGGGGTACTGTTGTGAATTTGGATTCGGGGCTCCCCCGGTGGCTACTGGTGGAATTGAACTGGTGTCTTCATCTTCTCTGTTCACCTGTTCCCATCAAGATGTGGGAGTCGCTATATAACCTTGCTTCTCTGTTAGTTGCTTGCCGGTCAACAATGTTATCAGAAGCCTCTCTGTGCTTGTTCCTGCTCCTAGACAACTACTAGATAAGTTGGACTCTTGTCCATGTTTGTTTTTGCATTTTGTTCCAGTTCACAGCTGTAGTTTCGTTACTGTGTCTGGAAAGCTCTTGTGAACAGGAATTGCCACTCTGGTGTTATGAGTTAATGCCAGAGTCTTAAAGTAATTCCTGGATGGTGTTTTGATAGGGTTTTCAGCTGACCATGAAAGTGTCCTTTCTGTCTTCTGCTATGTAGTAAGTGGACCTCAAATTTGCTAAACCTATTTTCATACTACGTTTGTTATTTCATCTTGATTCACCGCCAATACATGTGGGGGGCCTCTGTCTCCTTTCGGGGTATTTCTCTAGAGGTGAGCTAGGACTAATATTTTCCTCTGCTAGCTTTATTTAGTCCTCCGGCTGGTGCTGGGCATCTAGAATCAACGTAGGCATGCTACCCGGCCACTGCTAGTTGTGCGTTAGGTTTAGTTCATGGTCAGCTCAGTTCCCATCTTCCAAGAGCTAGTTCCTATATATGCTGATGCTATGTTCTCTTGCCATTGAGATCATGACAGAACTGTATCTTAGCTGTGCAGCCTAGCACCTGTCCTTCTATAACCCCTGATGTTGTCATATGGCCAGCCGATCATAGTAATGCCGCTACCAAGATGGTTATGGCATTACAGTGATTCACAGGCAATCTCTGCATGCTTATTGGCTGCGTAACAGGTGCCAAACATGCAGGACAGGGATTCGAGATTCGAGTGCCGAGCGCCTATATACTCGAGTGATAGCCGATTATCACCAGGCACGTTCGCTCCTCCCTAGTAAGGACCCATGAGCAGGAGAATCAAAACTGCATCAGGGGCACAAGGGTTCCAAGCAGGAGACTGACGAGGAAGAGTATGGTACTGTGTACAGCGGACTACAGATGGAAGGAGGGTAGCAGAGCAGACAATTGGAGTGAAGTAAGGCAAAACAAATCTGAAATATAGTAGGAAAATGACTCAAATGAGACTGAAGCACTAGTTCTAAATCCAAAATACATCAGGCTATTTAGCACAGCAAATAAAACCAACAAACAATGAATGATCCATCAATACAAGTGATAATTTTTTGAAAAAAAACATTGATTAAATGCAAAGGATCTCATCATTCATTTTAGAATCAGTAAATGTTGGGATTCATCCTAGTTTCCATAGAACTTCATGTTATATTGGAGCCTTCTCGGACAAGTTAGACAGAACTGTTTGCAGTGTGGACTATAGGGTGCTCCATGTGATGCCTCCGTACAATCCCATATTACAGAAAACTTCTCCAAGAGAAACAATGTCACTTACATACATTGATGTACAATTAAGTTATAATTTTCCATTCTGGTAAAATGTCTAGAATAGATTGTAAGCTCTACCAGACGTGGACCTTTGAGCCTTTTTTTATAGAACATGGCCAAATTGGTTGAACTTGGATGTTTCTTGAGTCTCTTGAGGAAAAGGTCTATATTGACTACGAACATTGCAAGGCATTCAACAATCAAGTACTGTATTCCATACAAAGGTCAGATCCCCGGTGATGGTAAATAAATTCATTGGGATCGAAGAACATAATGATTAAAATTACCAGAACAGCAAAATATGAAACTGAGAGAGCTCGCCTGCCAGAGTTAGGCTGGATGGAGAGAAAGAAATAAATCAGTATTCATTTAGCTCAGAGTCAGAAACTCCACTGTGCTTCTTGGGGAAGCTGTCACTGTTGATTTATCTGACCTGTGATGTTCACTATCACCAGCTGCTTCAATACTTATGACATAATTCAAACCTTATTGAAAGTCCTAGTCATTGGTTTCATTGTTATAGTTTCTGCCGCTGTCCAAGGTGCTGAAATTAACCTCTGGCAAGAGTGATTGCTTCTATCGGAGATGTAACTGTACTTTTAATGCCTGTCCCTCGAGTCGGGGCCTGGAAGGAACTGCGATGCCATCACTTAAAAAAATATTGTTTGATGACATTTAAAGAACACACATTGACAGTTTGACACTTATTTTATTGACCCATTAACAAGGTTTTATGTGTTAGACAGCCTCTAGTAAAATCCAAGGCATGTTGAAGCACCGGAGGGGGATCCCTAATCAGCTGGCGTGTTGTGTGGGTGAATCCTTCTCGAGTGGTTCCCATCTGCTCTGTGACAATCAGGCTTAGATTTTTTTCCTAGCTCATTCTTTATATAAGTATCATTTTTATGGTTTCCAGACCATCGTCAAAGCTCAGCATGGAAATTGCTCCTGGCCTCCAGTCCACCGCCATTCTCAATGTAGGGGCTTGGGCCTTAGCTCTAGCTTTCTCATAGGTCAACTGTAGATCCAAAAGGCAATGCGCCAGAACCATCTGCAATGTCCATTTCATTTACTCCTGGACGCTTCTCTCAGTTGCCCCTTGTGACAGCATGGGCTCGTTTACATCAATGCTATAACGCACATCCCTAGACTTTTCCTGTGCCTATTCCACCATTGTATGCAAATTGCCTCTTCAGAGTGTCGACTATTGGAAGTAACAATCCTAAAAGCCAATATTTACCCTTTAACGAGCCTTGTCACACGACTTAGGGTACTGTCACACAGTGCAATTTTGATCGCTACGACGGCACGATTCGTGACGTTCTAGCGATATAGTTACGATATCGCTGTGTCTGACACGCTACTGCGATCAGACATCACGCTGAGAATCGTACGTCGTAGCAGATCGTTTGGAACTTTCTTTCGTCGCTGGATCACCCGCTGACATCGCTGGATCGTTGTGTGTGACAGCGATCCAGCGATGTGTTCGCTTGTAACCAGGGTAAACATCGGGTAAAAACAAACAGTACATACTTACATTCCAGTGTCTGTCCTCCGGCGTCTCAGCTTCTCTGCACTGTGTGAGCGCCTGCCGGCCGGAAAGCGAGCACAGCGGTGACGCGGTGACGTCACCGCTCTGCTTTCCGGCTATGGTGCTTACACAGTGCAGAGAAGCTGAGACGCCGGAGGACAGACACCGGAATGTAAGTATGTACTGTTTGTTTTTTTAACGTTTACACTGGTAACCAGGGTAAACATCAGGTTACTATGCGCGGCCCTGCGCTTAGTAACCCAATGTTTACCCTGGTTACCCGGGGACTTCGGCATCGCTCCAGCGCCGTGATTGCAAAGTGTGACCGCAGTCTACGACGCTGGAGCGATAATCATACGACGCTGCGACGTCACGGATCGTTATAGCGACGAAAATTGCACTGTGTGACAGTACCCTTAGGATAAAAACCAAACCAGAAACTCAATTTGTAGACACGTGTTTGGGAGTGTTGCCCCTCATCAGTGCAAAGCATGGGATCTGATTTGAGTGCATGAGAGACTTCTATCTGAGATCTAAGGGGGAGCATTTCTCCTTGTGAAATGAGGCTTATAAGCCATGCAATTGCACCATTTGTACCTCCTCTTCCAAATGATAGCTAAAAAGATTGCCATTCCTGCAGTCAATTGCAGCACCCTCACCTGTCATCACACCACACCAACTAGTTAATCTGCAAAGAAATCAGTATTATGTAGGCAGCACAATATTTTGTATAAGTGAAAACAATGTGTAGCAAATGTAGGTAAGACGGTTCACTCACCTTACAGGACATGTCCACTGAACCCATTTATTGGAAATTCCATGTAATGCTTCATTGTCATGGAAAAGCACTATCTAGGATCATTTGGATGGGTTGCATTTACCCCCAGCAGTAAAATTAGATCTTTTGTGCCCCTGTAGTAGCAGCAAAGTCTCAAAAACCATCCCCTTTAAATTGCTATTATGATATTTCACTAGAAACAAGTATAGAATATCCAGGTGTTAAACTCGCGACCTAACAGTTGGCTGCAAAATATGTATTTATGAATGTAATGGAACTGGTATATGGCCTCACGGACATTGAAATTACAGCACCAAGTGAAAGTTGTGGAATTATGGAAATCACAGTATGGATAGACATGTTAATGATATAAAAAAATGGAAGCAAAATTTTCAAAACATCTGGATTTATTCAGTATGAGTATGGGCACCACGTGCAGAAATCCCTAAACTTCCAGCTATGGCTGCTTTTAATAAGGTTGTTAATGGTCATTTGAGGAAGGTTCAGCTACTTGATGCACTTGGGCAAATCATCAAGATCCTCGGCTGGCAGCTCCTGTGTAATCACTGACCAATGACGTCCCAGATATAGAGACAAATCTGGAGACGCTGCAGCCATGGGAGCATGTTTAGGCCACACAGAATTGCTCCACACTCGGATGACATCAGTGTGCTGTCCGATTTTAAAGGACTGTAAAAAGGAAAAGGTGGAGAAACGTTTCTATTTTTCTCCACATACGAGAAAAACTGATGACACTCGGACCAAACTCTGGTCAAACTCTAATCAGAGTCTAATCAAAATAATCTACCATTATATGAAACTAGATGGTGGCCTGATTCTAACGCATCGGGTATTCTAGAATATGTATGTAGTTTATTTATGAAGATTTCAGAATAATGCAATGAATACACAGGACTCGGCCGGCCGAGCGCGACCAATTAGCGAAGCGTGGTTCAAATCCCGTGGCAATTCGCGGCCAGTCTGCGCCTGTCGCTGATTGTTCACAGCTGGCTACGTAGTATATAGCACAGCTACGTAGTATATAGCAAAGCCATGTAGTAAATAGCACAGCTCACGTAGTATATAGCACAGCCCACGCAGTATATAACACAGCCCTCGCAGTATATTACACAGCTCATGTATTATAGAGCACAGCCCTTGTAGTATATAGCACAGACCACGCAGTATATAACACAGGCCACATAGTATATAACACAGGCTCGTAATATATAGCACAGCCCACGTAGTATATAGCACAGCCCACGTAGTATATAACACAGGCCATGTAGTATGCAACACAGCCACGTAGTGTATAACACAGCCACTTAGTGTATAGCATAGCCCACACAGTATATAACACAGGCCACGTAGTATATAATACAGCCATGTAGTATATAACACAGCCACATAGTATATTGCACAGCCACATAGGATATAGCACAGCGAGGTAGTATATAACACAGCCCACGCAGTATATAACACAGCCCATGTAGTATATAACACAGCCCACGTAGTATATAGCAATGTGGGCACCATATACTTGTTAAAAAAAGAATAAAAATAAAAATTAGTTATATACTCACCTTCCGGCGGCCCCTGGATCCAGCCCAGGCCTTTAGTGATGCTCATCGCGATGCTCCATTCCCAGTAATGCCTTGTAGCAATAACCCGTGATGATGTAGCGGTCTCGCGTAACACATCCATTTAATGGACTTCTGAAACGCTATGTGGGCACTGACTGGAGGGGAGTATGGAGGGGCCAATTCGCGTCCGGACTGGGCCTGTTGCTGATTGGTCGCGCCCAGCCGTCCGCGACCAATCAGCGATGCAGGATTTCCGTTACAGACAAACAGACGGAAGTGGACCTTAGACAATTATATATATAGATAAGCCCTATAGGGATGAGCAAACTCTTATTAACTAAATTCCCCCTGGGGGGGAAAATGACCCTATTTTAGGGACTGAAAGTATAACATGATTTTTATTATTAGAAATTTAATAGCATCTGAAACTAGTCCTATTAACAAAAATGGGTATTACCCCAATTACTCAACCACTGTCTCTTATTATACACTATTCATTTGGATTTCAATCTCCCTAGCTGTAAACGGTTGCAGTCTGTACTCTAGTATAAGGTATTAAGGTAAGTGCATTAGAAGTAGGTACATTCTCCTAGATATATAGCCTCATAGCCAATTTAAAATAGTTCATGGCCTCCCCAACCTGTTTCACCTAGTTAAGCATCATCAGGGGATTGAGGTTATAATATAGTAGTGTATAAAATGTTTAACCAAGATAGGCCTCATAAGTGAATGAAATCAAACAAAGTCCAGCTCACCATAATCAACATCCTTGGAAGCTCGGAGCATGGAACCGCTGTGTCAGGGCGTGGAGGAATCAAAAAAATGAGGACTCCAGCACAACGAGGTAGTGAAAAAACCTTTTCTTTATTCACTTAAAAGATGTGCTCGGTGGAGGATAAAAACATCAGCAATAACAAAAAGTAAAATGCGATATCAACGCATTTCTGGTGACCAAGCACCCTTAGTCATGATATTATTGTCATGAGTGAGTCCAGGTTATAATAGTGTCTAACATGTTTCACCTAGATAGGCATCATCAGGGGATTGAGGCTATAATATAATAGTATATAACATGTTTCACCTAGATAGGCATCATCAGGGGATTGAAGCTATAACATACTAGTATATAACATCTTTCACCTAGATAGGCATCATCAGGGGATTGAGGCTATAATTTAATAGTAAATAACATGTTCACCTACTAGCTAGGCATCATCATGGGATTGAGGCTATAATATATTAGTGTATAACATGGTTCACCTAGATAGGCATCATCATGTGATTGAGGCCTTAATATAATAGTGTAAAACATGGTTCACCTAGATAGGCATCATCATGGGATTGAGGCTATAATATAATAGTGTTTAAGATGTTTCACCTAAATAGGCATCATCAGGGGATTGAGGCTATAATATAATAGTGTATAACATGTTTCACCTAGATAGGTGTCATCAGGGGATTGAGGCTATAATATAATAGTATATAACATGTTTCACCTAGATAGGCATCATCATGGGATTGAGGCTATAATATAATAGTGTTTAAGATGTTTCACCTAGATAGGCATCATCATGGGATTGAGGCTATAATATAATAGTGTACAACATGTTTCACCTAGATAGGGGTCATCAGGGGATTGAGGCTATAAAATAATACTGTATAAAAAAACAGTGTTTTGTTAGTTGGGGTAATATCAATAGCAAAATAATACATTAGCATAATATGTAACCCTATCTGTGAGTTTTTTAATAGGTCTAGTTTCAGATGTTATTACATTTCTAATAATAAAAGTCAAGTTTTACTTATAATTCTTAAAATAGGGTTCTTTTCCTCTTAGCGAGTATTTGTGAATAATCAAAATAATTTTCCGTTTTTCTCATATGTGAGAAAAACTGACGGTGGAATGAGGCTCAATACAGAGATTTAATTACATCTTGAGCAGAGAAAGGTTTTTAAGGAGTGACCAAAAGAGTTTTCATGGCTTTATTTGGCATTTTCATTATGCCAGTCCTGTTACAACATCACAGAGCAGAGGTGTAACTTGAAGATTGTACCACCAGATGAAACAATCTGTAACATAACTCAGCATTTCCCGATCTACCAAGAGCTATTTATTATACTGTTATTTTCTCACGTGAGAGAGAAACGTTGGGCTTCCTCAGGCACCAATACCCAGGTGCAGTTGCTTCCTTAGCACCCTCTAAAACTAAACCTCTGTTACTGAGATGGGGGGCAAGAATATTGGGAACGAGCCTTCCTAGGAACGCTCATTACCTGAAAATTAGGGTGAAATTAGTAAAATTAAATTATTTTTAAGCCGTCTTAAAAATCATTATCTCAGCAGCACATCGTGTGTGGAAATAGGACATGTGCTGCCGAGAAGAATGACCGTCTATGAATACAAAACAATGTATTACTGATCGTTTTGTGCACATCGGAAATGGAGTGAGACTGTCTAAACATGATATTAAAAGAACACTTGTCAAATATGTCGTTGTCGACCATGGGTTGTGTATTATTACCATATTATTGGAGGCCGCTAGTCCTATGCTATATCCGGTGGGGACGGGTCCACTATATCGCTCTCCATACTTGTGATTACAGGCCATTTGTCCCCACTCCTATGCCCCCCTTTTGTCTGGAGGTAGCTTTAATGAACACGGCTTTGTGATTTTCTTTGTCTTTACATTTTCCACACCTCGGACTTTTAAACACTTTTTATTTTCCAGCTTTTTTTATTGCAGTAATGAGGGCGAGTGATGCTATCTTTCTTTGCACAATGCTACAGCACAACGATGGCTAAATAAACAGCACAAAGCTCATAGTCCCCAAGGGCCGTTTCCAGTAATTAAAATCAATAGGATCTTGCTTGAAGCATCTCTTTAACCTCATCAACGTACAGCTTTCTGAACAAGTGATTGTAGAGCAAACAAATGAACTTAAAGCCCCTGTGGACAAAAAAAAACACACACACAGAAGAAGTCCCCCGTTTTCCCCTGTTCCTGCTCCATTTTTCTGGACATTAATATTAATTGATTTCAATTTTTTTTCTGATTTTTATCTTTGTCTTCTTAAGCCACCTACCCAGCCCCATTATCTCTTAATATAAAATGTCATGTCTACTCCCAGAGGTTATGGGAATTAAGCTATTCTATTGATCTGCCATTTAAAATCAAAATGGGTCCGTTAGGAACTCAAGGGCATTACGGGGGTAGGGTACACCTGCTCACAAAATCAGACCAGGATGCCATGCTGTTATAGGAGTTAGACAGTAGCAAAGACGGTAAAACTTGTATAAAAATTTGTAGACAAATTTAAAAAAAAAAAATAAAAAATCAATAAAATAAAAAAACCTTAAAGTATTTGGTAGAGTAAAAGAATAAATAAGAAGGAACAAAGACCTAAATGAAGTAAAGTCAGTGTTTGAGGGAGCAGTTTATTTTACGGTACCCATGGGAGCATCTAAAGGGTTTCTGGTTTAGAAAACCTATTTTTAATACCATCTTGGGTTTTCAAGATTAATAGAAGGAATCTCTTGTTCAGATACTCATCTATCAGCCAAAATGGTGATTGGCCACACTCTGGAGGATCTGGCATGTCTGTATGTTACACAGTTAACCAAATTATTTCAATGATAACCATGTAATACTTCATTTCCCCTGCGGAGGTGCTGTAGGGAAACTCAACACTTACTGCTGAGCTCCTACCTGATTACTTGTGGTTCCAGTAAAATGAAGATCTGTCATCTTCATGCCCTGCACCAATGCGACAAAGTTTGCCTCTCCTTAGCGCCATCTTCCAGGTCATAACACTTATCTACATCATAGCAACAATCCGTGTCTGATGAAGGTCCATATTCTAGGATCAAAAATGTCACTATTTCTATAAATTGCCAAAATAAAAATTTAATCTGTAAAATTTGGAGTGCCAAGTATCTTTATATGTTTGATTCTACTGAGTGGAAACCTTCTTGAGCACCCGATTCCCTCTACAGGAATGCCGTGTATCTATTACTATAAAGTCTGCAGGCAGTCCGAAAGTGATTAAAAGGGCTCAAATCAAATAATGAATAAGGCTACTTTCACACTAGCGTCGGGCTCGGCCCGTCGCTGTGCGTCGGGCCGACGTTCCCGACGCTAGCGTTGTCTCCGCCGCACAACGGGGGCAGCGGATGCATTTTCCAGCGCATCCGCTGCCCCATTGTGAGGTGCGGGGAAGTGCGGGGAGGTGGGGGTGGAGTTCCGGCCGCGCATGCGCGGTCGGAAAAAGCGGACCGTCGTGAGCAAAAAACGTTACATGTAGCGTTTTTTGCTCCCGACGGTCCGCCACTGCACGACGCATCCGTCGCACGACGGGTGCGACGTGTGGCAATCCGTCACAATGCGTCGCTTAATGTTAATCAATGGTGAAAAAACGCATCCTGCAAACACTTTTGCAGGATGCGTTTTTTCGGCAAAACGACGCATTGTGACGGAATGCAGTTAACGCTAGTGTGAAAGTAGCCTAAGGCTCGAAAAGATGAGGATGTAGGTGCCCCCTATTCAGATTGTACACATTATGTATACATAGAGCAATGTCTTGAACCGTGGTCAACGCTTTACATTCTAGAGTGCTGAAATGTGGCCCTCGAATCTTCCAAAAGAGCTGCAAGAAAAATTCATCCAAAGCTCGGCCAATTTGTAGACTTCAATATAGAAAATGAAAAGAGAGAAAAGGGAGAGGAAATGGTTCCTCTGATAGGTGTACATGCATGCTCTTGCCCAAACTACTAAATAAAATGTGACAAACCCATAAGACAGAAATATGCTCAGAGGAGTTGTCACTTCTCCTCCTCCACTCATCTTATGTTACCCAGTAGAGGACAACAAGATGAACTCACATTCTAAAAACATCAAATAAAGAAGAAAGGAAATTATATGCCATAAAAACTCAAAAATTTATTGAAGTATGTTAAAAATAACATAATATAATTAAAATCAACAGGGACAAAAGTACAAAAAAGTTTGCCGCAAAAAAGAAAACAGTGCCAAAGGAGTATATGTTTGCTTATTGCACAGGAAATCCCATAAGGGAGAGTAGGACAAAAGTGGATGCAATGAGTATGCAGGACACTGTACCTTTAAGCGGTGAATACACCCCGACGCGCGTTTCGCGTGTTGCTTTTTCCAGGGGAGATCCCTGGAAAAACTTTTTTGTACTTTTGTCCCTGTTAATTTTAATTATATTATTACGTTATTTTTAATATACTTCAATACATTTTTGAGTTTTTATGGCATATAACTTCCTTTCTTCTTTATTTGATGCGTTTAATTTCTGGAAGTGCCAATAATCTAGGCAGCTATATAAATCTGAGATATCACATTCTAAAAAGATGTAAAATTTGTGCCTATTTCTACCAATGAAGCATGATGAGATTGATTTTTCAAACCCATTTTCCTCTGAATGTTTCCCACTTCATCATTTATAACGGGAATTCCAAAATTATTTACTGGTGTAAATGTTTCATCTTCAGCGGAAAGTTAAATTTCTTTAAAAATTTTTATTTAGTGGCTTTCGGCTCGGTCTTGAACCAATGGCGATATGACAGATGAACGATCTGTAGGAAAATCGATCTTGGGCAAGCCTAGATAGGTCCACCAGGGTCTTCTCCTCCATTATCTTGATAGTATTCTGCTCTTCCTCTTCGACTTGTACCTTCTATTCTTCCAATCATGATGTTCTTCTCCAGTGATTGCTCTCTTCGCATGATGTGTCCAGAGTAGGCAAGTCGTAGCTTGGTGATCCTTGCTTCGAGTGACATGTCTGGCTTGATTTACTCCAAAATTGATTTGATTGTTCTTCTTTACATCCACATTTCGATGGCATCAATTCTTCTCCTGTCTTGTTTCTTTATTATCCAGGTATTCCATCCATGTGTTACCGCAGAAAAGACCAAACTATGTACGAGCCGTGTCTTTGTCGCCAGTGAAATGTTCCTTGATCTGAAGACCTTGTCCAGTGACTTTTTTGTTGATTTGCTCATAGCTATTCTCTTATTGACTTCCAGTGTTGTCACTGCTTCTTGAGTGATCATTGTTATATTATGGGAGGTCAGTCATAAGCTTGTACCGCCATCCTGACTACATCGGTTTAAACCCTAGCTGCTAAATCAGTAAATTCTATTCCTAAAGTCTCGTCTACATACAGGCACATTATTTCCTCTCTCCCACCCATCGCAGTCCGTTTATGATGATGGATTGCTAAAGTCGTAGGTATGAGCAATATTAAGCATTATCTCGGGTCTCCTGAGTTTTCGCCTTAATAGGTCGCTACATCCCTCCGCTCATCACTCGGGTACAGGGATGCACACACTCTGTTTCCCATAAGTAATCACCTCAGTTAGAGAATTAACTTTGGGCTGGCAAATATAATACTATAATAGATGGAAGGGGCACTCCGGGGGCTTGTATAAATCATAATTGTGACATGGAGGCCATCATTAGGTCATGAGATGGCGGCTTTGTAACGATAGCACAGAATGTATCACTCCGTAAATTAGAAAAAGCGACTTCATGGCGTCGGAACAAGCTATTACTATAAGGAGAGGATGAACAGCCTTAATTACCTCTTGCTTACTAATCAGTAATTCAATGTCACCAACTTTGAGGTCAAAGTCTATGCAAAATTTCCTTTTATTGTAATATTACTACTATTATTATTATTTTAGAATTGTTTGTATTATACCAGTCAGAATGTTTTAAAGGGAACATATCAAGTTTCTGATCTATAATCACTATGTTATAGAGCTGGAGGACCTGAACAGATTAATATATGATTTGGCAGGAAAAAATATCAGTATAACTTTATTTCAATCCCTGCTCATTCTAGTCTTAGGAGTCCATTGGGTGGTTTTAAAAATACAACAGCCAATCACTGTGCACAGTTTGCACCAATGATATGTCTGGCCCTGCACCAATCAGTGCTGCCAAGATCCGTAAGGAACATGATTATAGTGGGTACAAGCGATAACAGCCAAACTCGGGCCCTTATAAGAAGATTGATATTATTAGGTCACGTTCACACGTTCATTATTTGGTCAGTATTTCACATCAGTATGTATAAGTGGTGACGTGTTTCTATTACACTTTTTCTCTGATTGTTCCACTCCTGGTTTTTGCTACAAATACTGATGTAAAATACTGACCAAATACTGAACGTGTGAACGTGGCCTTAAGGACCTGTGATAGTTGGAGATCCTGTTGGAAATTTTGCCTTGGTGCTAATGAGCTTCAAAGTATGACACTGGTCTGTAAAGAGCAGAGAATTCTTCCGTGTACTTATTTCTGAAGAACTATTAGTGCTTGTTCACACTTTACACTTTTGGCGCTCTTTTTACCATTGGAGTAGCGTTTTACTAGTATCAACAAAACCAACGAGATTTCTAAAAACTCACACAGCGTTTTTTTTGGGGAGGAATGTTTTCAGCTGCTATGCGTTTGTTTGTTTTTAATCTGCAGAGTTCAATTATTTGAGCGTTTTTTAGCGTTTTTCATCCATTCAAATAAATGCAAATAAAAAGGCAACAAAAATGAAGCAAAAACTCATTTTACCAGCCATGATACTGGTTCTTGGTACTCAAAAATCTGCTACAAATCCCCATCGTGTACATACTGTATAGCCTTAGGTATTTTGAGAATTTTTATAGATTTATATCATGTCCAATGTGCGACACGTGGACTCCTCTTATGTGTAATTACAGATTTATATGTTATAACCCACAAAAACATCTGTACGTTTCTCACCAGGGATATGCACCCTCCATACGGTATGTAATTGCTCAGACGACTTCCCTGACACGTGAGGTATTAGCTCCCGGTAGCTTCAGGGTTTGTGCTGCTCATAGAAATAAGACGAGCGTGAATGAAAGCCATTTAGTATGAGCCCACCCTTACTGAATCCTCACATTATATAAGAACAATATTTTTTCTGTAAATGCCAGATCACAAGAAAAGGACGGTGATTTATGTACTCCATTTTCAGATGGGTAGCAGTAGACGTTGAAGTTCTCTGAGGACAATGTTCTAGATAGATCAATTTTCTGATATACAAGAGCAGGTATCTTGGAAATGACTCACCCATCAGTCAGTACCTAGCGCCATTGCCGGGGCTGTATATTCTGCAGATCCGTCGTCAGACTAAGAAAACTACAACAAATGGTGCTACAGGATGTGAGTGTGGAGAGAAAATGTATACAAGTGCGAATAGACTTGAGCCCCTTAACCTAGATGAACCCTAAGCAGCTGCCTTTCTGGTCTGCCCATCACCTAGCCCCACCCAAAGCTATCCTTGGAAATGCAGCTACAAGAGTTCCTATCATCATGTCAGTTCTAGACCTTAAATAACGACTCTCTCTACGCATGAATACTTGGCTTGGCTGAGCATTCATGAATTTTCAATGGGGAGCCTGCAGTAGGCAACCACCTACAGTATACAAAGACCAACACTGATATTACTGTCATATGGTGACCATATAGTGGTAGAACATATACAGTAAGAGATTACAGTACAGTTATATATATAGTGACTTACAGATGACGTTCTTTCTGGTGGAGTCGTTCACTTTTCCCGTCCTTTCCATCTGGCCGAGTTCGACATGACGTCTTCTCCAGCCAGGACATATCTACAGAGAATAAAACAAAGTTACATTGAACTTCTCACATTTCCAGCCTAGACCCCATCTATTCCCAACCTGCACAAACTCTGAACCGCTGCTGCCGTATGTGCCTCTATTACTGCACCTGCTGTTTAGCACAATTACTGTGCTCCTCTTACTGCCCAACATGATTACGCCCATCACTGTGCCCCCACATGATAATGTCCACCACTCTGCCCCTTACAAAGTAAATGCCTCCTTTGTGCCCTCTAGATGGTAAAATTGCCCCTTTGAAAATATTAATGCCCTGTGCAAATCCCCTAGAACAGAGTGTCCACATTTTGCCCCTTGAAACTAATATTGCCCCATGTGCAGCTTTGATGGCCACAGTACCCTGTATGCCCACGTAACAGTAATAATGCTTAAGTGCCCACTTAACATTTAGTAATGTCCCCTGTGTCCCCCCTTGTACAACTCCCCTATACACAGTATGATGGGTTCACAGCTTCCCTATACACAGAATGATGGGACCATGTCTCTCCTACACACAGTATAATGCCCCCACAGTTTCCCAGTATGCAGTATGAAAGGCATACAGCTCCTCTATACACAGTATAATGGGCCCATAGCTCCCCTATACACAGTACGATAGAGCAATGGCTCCCCTACACACAGTATGGTGGGCCCACGGCTTACCTTTACACAGTATGATGGGTCCACAGCTCCACTATACACAGTATAATAGACCAACAGCTCCCCTATACACATTATAATGTGCCCACAGATCCCTTATACACAGTATGAGGCTCCCACAGCTCTTCTACACAATGTGATGCTCCTTTATGCACAGTATGATATTCCACATTGCTCCATGAAAACACAGTATAATGGTATGTGTTATGGTTCTCAATGGCAAGAGAACATAGCCCAGCAAACATAAGTACTAGCTCTTGGAAGGATGGAAACTAAACTGACCATGAACTAAACCTGCCGCACAACTAACAGTAGCCGGGTAGCGTTGCCTACGTTTTTTATCCCTAGACGCCCAGCGCCGGCCGGAGGACTAACTAATCCTGGCAGAGGAAAATATAGTCCTGGCTCACCTCTAGAGAAGTTTCCCCGATAGGCAGACAGAGGCCCCCACATATATTGGCGGTGATTTTAGATGAAATGACAAACGTAGTATGAAAATAGGTTTAGCAAAATTGAGGTCCGCTTACTAGATAGCAGGAAGACAGAAAGGGCACTTTCATGGTCAGCTGAAAACCCTATCAAAATACCATCCTGAAATTACTTTAAGACTCTAGTATTAACTCATAACATCAGAGTGGCAATTTCAGATCACAAGAGCTTTCCAGACACAGAAACGAAACTACAGCAGTGAACTGGAACAAAATGCAAAAACAAACGAGGACTAAAGTCCAACTTAGCTGGGAGTTGTCTAGCAGCAGGAACATGCACAGAAAGGCTTCTGATTACAATGTTGACCGGCATGGAAGTGACAGAGGAGCAAGGTTAAATAGCGACTCCCACATCCTGATGGAAACAGGTGAACAGAGGGGATGATGCACACCAGTTCAATTCCACCAGTGGCCACCGGGGGAGCCCAAAATCCAATTTCACAACAGTACCCCCCCCTCAAGGAGGGGGCACCGAACCCTCACCAGAACCACTAGGGCGATCAGGATGAGCCCTATGAAAGGCACGGACCAGATCGGAGGCATGAACATCAGAGGCAGTCACCCAAGAATTATCCTCCTGACCGTATCCCTTCCATTTGACCAGATACTGGAGTTTCCGTCTGGAAACACGGGAGTCCAAGATTTTTTCCACAACGTACTCCAACTCGCCCTCAACCAACACCGGAGCAGGAGGCTCAACGGAAGGCACAACCGGTACCTCATACCTGCGCAACAATGACCGATGAAAAACATTATGAATAGAAAAAGATGCAGGGAGGTCCAAACGGAAGGACACAGGGTTAAGAATCTCCAATATCTTGTACGGGCCGATGAACCGAGGCTTAAACTTAAGAGAAGAAACCCTCATAGGGACAAAACGAGAAGACAACCACACCAAGTCCCCAACACAAAGCCGAGGACCAACCCGACGCCGGCGGTTGGCAAAAAGCTGAGTCTTCTCCTGGGACAACTTCAAATTGTCCACTACCTGCCCCCAAATCTGATGCAACCTCTCCACCACAGCATCCACTCCAGGACAATCCGAAGATTCCACCTGACCAGAAGAAAATCGAGGATGAAACCCCGAATTACAGAAAAAAGGAGACACCAAGGTGGCAGAGCTGGCCCGATTATTGAGGGCAAACTCCGCTAAAGGCAAAAAAGCAACCCAATCATCCTGATCTGCAGACACAAAACACCTCAAATATGTCTCCAAGGTCTGATTCGTCCGCTCGGTCTGGCCATTAGTCTGAGGATGGAAAGCAGACGAGAAAGACAAATCTATGCCCATCCTAGCACAGAATGCTCGCCAAAATCTAGACACGAATTGGGTTCCTCTGTCAGAAACGATATTCTCCGGAATACCATGCAAACGGACCACATTTTGAAAAAACAGAGGAACCAACTCGGAAGAAGAAGGCAACTTAGGCAGGGGAACCAAATGGACCATCTTAGAGAAACGGTCACACACCACCCAGATGACAGACATCTTCTGAGAAACAGGAAGATCCGAAATAAAATCCATCGAGATGTGCGTCCAGGGCCTCTTCGGGGTAGGCAAGGGCAACAACAATCCACTAGCCCGAGAACAACAAGGCTTGGCCCGAGCACAAACGTCACAAGACTGCACAAAGCCTCGCACATCTCGAGACAGGGAAGGCCACCAGAAGGACCTTGCCACCAAATCCCTGGTACCAAAGATTCCAGGATGACCTGTCAACGCAGAAGAATGAACCTCAGAAATGACTTTACTGGTCCAATCATCAGGAACAAACAGTCTACCAGGTGGGCAACGATCAGGTCTATCCGCCTGAAACTCCTGCAAGGCCCGCCGCAGGTCTGGAGAAACGGCAGACAATATCACTCCATCCTTAAGGATACCTGTAGATTCAGAGTTACCAGGGGAGTCAGGCTCAAAACTCCTAGAAAGGGCATCCGCCTTAACATTCTTAGAACCCGGCAGGTAGGACACCACAAAATTAAACCGAGAGAAAAACAACGACCAGCGCGACTGTCTAGGATTCAGGCGTCTGGCGGACTCAAGATAAATTAGATTTTTGTGGTCAGTCAATACCACCACCTGATGTCTAGCCCCCTCAAGCCAATGACGCCACTCCTCAAAAGCCCACTTCATGGCCAAAAGCTCCCGATTCCCAACATCATAATTCCGCTCGGCGGGCGAAAATTTACGCGAGAAAAAGGCACAAGGTCTCATCACGGAACAATCGGAACTTCTCTGCGACAAAACTGCCCCAGCTCCGATTTCAGAAGCGTCGACCTCAACCTGAAAAGGAAGAGCAACATCAGGCTGACGCAACACAGGGGCGGAAGAAAAGCGGCGCTTAAGCTCCCGAAAGGCCTCCACAGCAGCAGGGGACCAATCAGCAACATCAGCACCCTTCTTAGTCAAATCAGTCAATGGTTTAACAACATCAGAAAAACCAGCAATAAATCGACGATAAAAGTTAGCAAAGCCCAAAAATTTCTGAAGACTCTTAAGAGAAGAGGGTTGCGTCCAATCACAAATAGCCTGAACCTTGACAGGATCCATCTCGATGGAAGAGGGGGAAAAAATATATCCCAAAAAGGAAATCTTTTGAACCCCAAAAACGCACTTAGAACCCTTCACACACAAGGAATTAGACCGCAAAACCTGAAAAACCCTCCTGACCTGCTGGACATGAGAGTCCCAGTCATCCGAAAAAATCAAAATATCATCCAGATACACAATCATAAATTTATCCAAATAATCACGGAAAATGTCATGCATAAAGGACTGAAAGACTGAAGGGGCATTTGAAAGACCAAAAGGCATCACCAAATACTCAAAGTGGCCCTCGGGCGTATTAAATGCGGTCTTCCACTCATCCCCCTGCTTAATTCGCACCAAATTATACGCCCCACGGAGATCTATCTTAGAGAACCACTTGGCCCCCTTTATGCGAGCAAACAAATCAGTCAGCAGTGGCAACGGATATTGATATTTAACCGTGATTTTATTCAAAAGCCGATAATCAATACACGGTCTCAAAGAGCCATCTTTCTTAGCCACAAAGAAAAAACCGGCTCCTAAGGGAGATGACGAAGGACGAATATGTCCCTTTTCCAAGGACTCCTTTATATATTCTCGCATAGCAGCATGTTCAGGCACAGACAGATTAAATAAACGACCCTTAGGGTATTTACTACCCGGAATCAAATCTATGGCACAATCGCACTCCCGGTGCGGAGGTAATGAACCAAGCTTAGGTTCTTCAAAAACGTCACGATATTCAGTCAAGAATTCAGGAATCTCAGAGGGAATAGATGATAAAATGGAAACCACAGGTACGTCCCCATGCTTCCCCTTACATCCCCAGCTTAACACAGACATAGCTTTCCAGTCAAGGACTGGGTTATGAGATTGCAGCCATGGCAATCCAAGCACCAACACATCATGTAGGTTATACAGCACAAGAAAGCGAATAATCTCCTGATGATCCGGATTAATCCGCATAGTTACTTGTGTCCAGTATTGTGGTTTATTACTAGCCAATGGGGTGGAGTCAATCCCCTTCAGGGGTATAGGAGTTTCAAGAGGCTCCAAATCATACCCACAGCGTTTGGCAAAGGACCAATCCATAAGACTCAAAGCGGCGCCAGAGTCGACATAGGCATCCGCGGTAATAGATGATAAAGAACAAATCAGGGTCACAGATAGAATAAACTTAGACTGTAAAGTGCCAATTGAAACAGACTTATCAAGCTTCTTAGTACGCTTAGAGCATGCTGATATAACATGAGTTGAATCACCGCAATAGAAGCACAACCCATTTTTTCGTCTTAAATTCTGCCGTTCACTTCTGGACAGAATTCTATCACATTGCATATTCTCTGGCGTCTTCTCAGTAGACACCGCCAAATGGTGCACAGGTTTGCGCTCCCGCAGACGCCTATCGATCTGGATAGCCATTGTCATGGACTCATTCAGACCCGCAGGCACAGGGAACCCCACCATAACATCCTTAATGGCATCAGAGAGACCCTCTCTGAAATTCGCCGCCAGGGCGCACTCATTCCACTGAGTAAGCACAGCCCATTTACGGAATTTCTGGCAGTATATTTCAGCTTCGTCTTGCCCCTGAGATAGGGACATCAAGGCCTTTTCCGCCTGAAGCTCTAACTGAGGTTCCTCATAAAGCAACCCCAAGGCCAGAAAAAACGCATCCACATTGAGCAACGCAGGATCCCCTGGAGCCAATGCAAAAGCCCAATCCTGAGGGTCGCCCCGGAGCAAGGAAATCACAATCCTGACCTGCTGAGCAGGATCTCCAGCAGAGCGAGATTTCAGGGACAAAAACAACTTGCAATTATTTTTGAAATTTTGAAAGCAAGATCTATTCCCCGAGAAAAATTCAGGCAAAGGAATTCTAGGTTCAGATATAGGAACATGAACAACAAAATCTTGTAAATTTTGAACTTTCGTGGTGAGATTATTCAAACCTGCAGCTAAACTCTGAATATCCATTTTAAACAGGTGAACACAGAGCCATTCCAGGATTAGAAGGAGAGAGAGAGAGAGAGAAAGGCTGCAATATAGGCAGACTTGCAAGAGATTCAATTACAAGCACACTCAGAACTGAAGGGAAGGGGAAAAAAAAAAAAAAATCTTCAGCAGACTTCTCTTTTCTCTCCTTTCTCTGTCAATTAATTTAACCCTTTTTTGGCCGGTCAAACTGTTATGGTTCTCAATGGCAAGAGAACATAGCCCAGCAAACATAAGTACTAGCTCTTGGAAGGATGGAAACTAAACTGACCATGAACTAAACCTGCCGCACAACTAACAGTAGCCGGGTAGCGTTGCCTACGTTTTTTATCCCTAGACACCCAGCGCCGGCCGGAGGACTAACTAATCCTGGCAGAGGAAAATATAGTCCTGGCTCACCTCTAGAGAAGTTTCCCCGATAGGCAGACAGAGGCCCCCACATATATTGGCGGTGATTTTAGATGAAATGACAAACGTAGTATGAAAATAGGTTTAGCAAAATTGAGGTCCGCTTACTAGATAGCAGGAAGACAGAAAGGGCACTTTCATGGTCAGCTGAAAACCCTATCAAAATACCATCCTGAAATTACTTTAAGACTCTAGTATTAACTCATAACATCAGAGTGGCAATTTCAGATCACAAGAGCTTTCCAGACACAGAAACGAAACTACAGCAGTGAACTGGAACAAAATGCAAAAACAAACGAGGACTAAAGTCCAACTTAGCTGGGAGTTGTCTAGCAGCAGGAACATGCACAGAAAGGCTTCTGATTACAATGTTGACCGGCATGGAAGTGACAGAGGAGCAAGGTTAAATAGCGACTCCCACATCCTGATGGAAACAGGTGAACAGAGGGGATGATGCACACCAGTTCAATTCCACCAGTGGCCACCGGGGGAGCCCAAAATCCAATTTCACAACAGGTATGCACAGTAACCCCCACACTGTATAATGGCCCCACATTAGCTCGCACTCTGTATGAAGCCGCATATTATCTCCCACGCTGTATAATGGCCTCATATTTGCTCCCGTGCTGTATAATTGCTCCATATTGGCTCCCACACTGTATAATTGCCCCACATTAGCTCCCACGCTTTATAATTGCCCCACATTAGTTTTCATGCTGTATAATTGCTCCAAATTATTTCCCACACTGTATAATGGCCCCCGTGTTCGCTGCCACACTGTATAATTGCCCCACATTAGCTCCCATACTGTATAATTGTTTCACATTAGCTCCCATGCTGTCTAATTGCCCCCCATTATTTCCCATACTCTATAATGGCCCAATATTGACTCCCACATTGTATAATAGCCCCACATTAGCTCCCACATTATATAATTGCCTCACATTATTTCCCACGCTGTATAATGACACCACATTAGCTCCCACACTGTATAATTGCCCCTATACACAATATAATGGGCCCACAGATCCCCTATACACAGTATGATGCTCCCACAGCTCTCCTACACAGTATTATGCTCCCCTATACGCAGTATGATGTTCCCATTGCTCCATCAAAACACAGTATAATGGTACACACAGTAAACTCCACACTGTATAATGGCCCCACATTTGCTCCCACGCTGTATAATTGCTCCATATTGGCTCCCATACTGTATTATTGCCCCACATTAGCTCCCACGCTGTATAATGGCCCCACATTATCTCCCACTCTGTATAATGGCTCCACATTAGCTCCCACGCTGTAAACGGCCCCAACATTAGCTCCCCCACTGCACGCGTAAACTACTAAAGCCTGTCGAAAAATCCTTAAACAGAAAGTTAAATTATAGACTTTTATGTATGCATTGGATACAGCCTAAATGTCTGATATACCCTTACAGATGATGCACACCCCATCCTTTCTCCAACTTTTTGGCTCCTATTCATAATGGATCCTCTAGTCTCCGAACAGGTTAAGAAGAGCAATAGTGACATACGGCATCTGGAAGAAAAACACTTATGAAGTTGACAAAATAGAAGAAATATGGAATCGGGGATAAGATCCAGAAAGTGTGTTTGGCTAACCCTTTCACTGCCTGATGGGTGATAGAGCCTTTACCCATCTGAATGTCAAACTCTGCTGAAACATGAATCCTCCCGGACTGCTACCAAAAGTAGAGGAGCGTAGATAAGACGTGGAATCATCAAATAGGATTCCTGCCCTATGTCAGCAAAGGAAGAATTCATTTAGCAAGCACAACCTTCAGAGGTAGCTATATTGTAAAGCATTGTAATGGCTTAGTGTGAACTTGAAAATACATTGACTGGCTATAATTTGATTGAAGAGATTATAAATGCGGATTGGCCGATTGTACAGTATAATTTATCTTCTTGAAGTCTGACTTGATACAATGTCTATTAAAGTGTCATCTGTTAAAGCTAAAGATCCGCAGACAAATGTTAACCTTATCGGAGTTAACAATTTAGATAATTTTACACAATTGTATTAAAAAATCAAGTTCAGAATGTTCCGAAGAATTTTGTGTCTGGTCATGTGACACAAGGGAAATGTGCTGACTAGAGGGTTCCTTGAAGGTGGCATATGTTTTATAAAGACTTATGGCTATAAAGTGACAGAAAATAGATTCTCTGTATCACAAGTGAGTTCAGGTTCGGTACACGTGTTGTTGATACACCCAGCATAGCAAAAGTCACAATGCTTGGAAGAATTTACGGGAAAATCTCTGAAGCAAAAGATTAAAAAATATACTACTTTTATTTGATTTTCATCTTGACCCTATTCCCATAGATGAAGACGCTGTATCCAGCCAGAGTTGGAATAAAGAGGTGGCCTAATATTTTTACAGCTCTTTCCATTCAAATCTATTTTAAAAAAAAGTCCGTCTCGTTTCTTGGTTTTGTTGTAATTTTTTGTACTTTGTACAAACAGGAGTGTGGTACCCCTTTCTGAGCTAAGTATTTATTCTGTATAGCTTCCCATGGACTGGTGTTTGAGTCATGACCCTGTCCTACTCTGCCCTTATACACATTCAAGTCATTTGACACATGGTAAAGTTTTATTGACAGTTCAGGACCGTCCCATTAGGTACACATTGTCGTGGTGGGATGATTTTAAAGCTTTTTTGATTAAAATAGTGTTTAGTAAGTACCATATGTTGTTTATATGTACTATTACTATTTACTTTAATTATTTGCTGTAGGGTATATGCTCATTTTGGGTTTTTTAAAGTTTTTTTTCTTGGGTTTAGTCTGTGAAATGGCCACATTGTGAACTTGCTCTTACACTTTTTATACCAGCTTATAGTCCGGCTCGTTTCTTTGGTTTTGCATTCAAGTCTATAGTAGCACCTCTAGCAGATTCACGACCAGTTCTCTATGCATTCCCCCCATTTGGACATTTTGGTCCAAAATTGCTTCTTCAGAGAGGAAAAGGACTAGAACTCTAGTGCCACCTATAGGAAGTAGCAATCCTAAAAGTCAATATCGACCCTTTAACGACCCTTGCCTCATGACTTAGGATAAAAGCCGAACCAGGATCTCAATTTGCAGACACGGTGTTTCGGGTGCTGCCCCTCATCAGTGCAAAGTGTGAGATCTGGTTTGGCAATGAGGAGGCGTTTGACTGGAATCCAAGGGGTAACGTTTATCCTTGTGGAGAGTGACATGCCAAACCTGGCAGGGCTGGCTACAGGTTTTTCGTGAGCCCCAGGCAAAAGAGTCTCAGTGGGCCCTTTATACATACCACGATTCATGATGTACAGATACGGCAGAGAAATATAGGTATAGTATAGTACAATGTCAAAGATTTCACTTACTTCTTACATTACATGAGTGATAGTTATTGTATATTCTACAATATCTCTGAAACTGTTCCAAAAGGAGGACACAGGAGCGTTTTTGTTTTTTTTTTAAATGATAAATGTACAAAGTTTATTGAAAAATCCAATAAAAAACGCACATAAAAATGCACTAAATGAAGACACCATTAGCTAACATCCAGTACCATATCCATAACAGTAAAAATAACACTCACATAAATATTTGTGCGTAATAGTGTGGAAGAAAAGATCTACCGCAACAAAAAACCCAGAACCATCAAGCCTATTAATTTGACCCACTATCACAAAGTCTTGCCTGATCTGGCTATTACATAGGGGCCTGGCTTTTGGTGAGCCCGAGGTTCAGACCAACCTATGGGAAATCCCTCGAGAAATATCCATAAAGTGCCAACTGGGATAGTAGTTCTCTTACCAGGTACTGAAGTCCCCTGAATTGAGTGCCACCCCGACGCGCGTTTCGCTGCAATAATGCTTGCTTTATCAAGGGGAGGTGTTCATTCATACTCAGATAGGACCTTATATCCCAGAAATCCCGGGTCACATGTGCATCACATGACCGGGTTGCTAACTGGCCGTGTGTAAACGGCGCATGCGCCCGTGGCCAACCCCCCGCAACCACCCGGTCCAGACAGGACCTGAAGCCGTGCGAGCTGGGGCACAGCGTTGCCATGACTCCCAGTCTCCAGCCACAGGCACCAAGCAGCTGAACACAGGAGGGACAGAGAGGAAAGCAAGCGCGTGCATGCGCACCACAGCCAGAGCCAACTGCAACCAAGAGTAACCCATTATAGTCACGGACCAAAGGCAAACAATGGCAGCAGGTAAATGACCCAATATATGTGGTTTAAATGCCTAAAACATTCTCAAATATGTGGTATGCATCTTAATATTACAGGAATGGGGCGAAGTTCAAGGATTCATTAAGACCATTGGGTCTAACGGTGTCCAGGGTAACTATCCATTTTAACTCACGGTGAGCGAGGAGCTGTTTGATATTCCCTCCTCTTATCCCAGTATGGATCAGGTCTATCCCCCTTACCTTAAAACCCTTTGGCTCACAGTTATGAAAACCATGAATTGGGTTTGAATGGGAATTGAAAAGGGTTACAGGAAACAGTGGTTAAATTCAAGGACTTATTGAGAAAAAGGACTAAGGTTTGGTGGAACCATGCCTTCCTTGATAAATACCTACAGAAGTGATTGATTACAAGGGGCCTACAGGTCTTCCCATCTTTCCCGGTAGAGGACGGTGGGATTAGGGAGAGGTGGGAAGATTGTGCTAGTAAATGCTCTATCGGCTTTATGGAGATTTTGAAAGAGATGAATTCCAACTCATTAAGAGATATGAAAATTGTGATAGATGCTTTACAGTCAATGATTAAGAAGGAGATGTTGAGTGAAACTTTAAAGAAATTTAATAACGATGTGGAGACAGAAGTTCAAAAATGGGTGGATGATATTCAACAAATAAAATAAAAATATTTCAGCGGGATATCAATGATAAATAAACCAGTAAGATATATAAATGGAGAAATGGCAACGAGCGATCACGCCCATACTATTGGAATGAGTCACGCTCAAGATCCCGATCCACATCATTTAAATCAACCATGTCAGCTGATGACGGATATACGGGAAGGAAGGGCCCCTTGGAGAAGGACAATGATGGCCCTCAAACCAGTGGCAAAATTACTACAAGACAGAATGGAAAAAAGGGCTGGCGGGCAAACAGTCGGACAATCGGACACAGGGGTGACTGTAGGTAATTAATCTGTCCGACCATGTTCTCTCCAAGAGTCAACTCAGTGTTCTGAGTAGCGGTTTGTCATTTTCACCTACCAACAGTTTTAATTTCTTTACAGCTTTAAAAGATCTTCATTTGTTTTCACGAAAATTTATTTTATAGAAGCTGCACTCTGGAGGTGGACATGGATCGGACGTTGTTGACTGCACTGAGGGGGAGGCTCTCCGGATTTTGGAGGAGTTGTTGGATGAACAAACATGCACACAAAAAGTTGAGTTTCCATCTGCAATACTCCCTAGAACCGCGAAGTTTCCCCCTTTGTCCTTTTGCCCAGCTGTGGAGGTCTTCACTAAATTGGTAACTGAGGATCTCAAGGAACTGTCCACACGGAGGCAATATGACAATTTAACATGGAACGAAAGGGAGGCTATTAGGCAGTTGCAATCATTTGGAGATGTAGTCTTTAAGGCTGCGGACAAAAGGGGTAACATCGTGATCTGGCAGGTAGAAAAATATGAAAGGGAAGCGTTCAAACAACTTCGCAATGATACAGTCTATTCCAGGCTTACCCATAACCTGGTGGCCTCCTTCTCGGTGCAGTTACAAAAAATTCTGTATAAAGCATTTGAGGAGGGTATAATCAATAAAAAAGTGCTAGATGGTTTAACGGTAAAATTCCCTAAAGTTCCAACATTCTATCAACTTCCTAAGGTCCACAAGGACCCGGTCAACCCCCCGGGACGTCCAATTGTGTCGGGGATGCAGGGGTTATGTGACCCCATATGTAAATTTATAGATTTTTACCTTAAAACATTGGTAGAAACATTACCATCATTTGTAAATGACACAATGGACGTCCTGATCAGGGTTGATGGGGTCTTTGTGGACAGTGGAACATTACTTGTTACGGCGGACGTAGAGGCCCTTTATACCTGTATCGATCACACTGATGGCCTGCATGCTGTCCACTTCTTTCTGGGGGCCTCCGACTTGGACGGCCCGCTATGTGAGCTTATCCTCGAGCTGCTGCAATTCATTTTGACGCATAATTTTTTTACGTTTAAAGATCTTTTTTATCAACAGAAGCGCAGCGCAGCCATGGGTGCGGCCTGCGCAACCTGCGTATGCCAACCTTTTTCTGGGATACTGGGAGAGGTTGGTATTTGGAGACGTGGGGGCGGGGGCCGCCGACCATGTGCTGTGCTGGCTACGCTATATTGATGATGTTTTGTTCTTTTGTCGTGGAACTGAACAGCAGCTCGGGGATTTCAAGGCTGTGCTCAATTCGAACTCGTTCAATATCAAATTAACTTATAAATATGACTCTTATGTATGTAATCGATTTTCTGGATATATGCTTGAGGGTGGGTTCGGATTTATCTATTGAGACAGATGTATTTCGTAAAAAAAATTGTGAGGAAAATGGGGGGTGCGTCTTATAGTTCAAATACAGGCTTACCGGCAGTGGTGTGGCGGCGACAGAGGTGCAGGGATGATGAGGCGCGGTGAGCGTTATGGCGTGAGCAGGGTCCCTTTCACAGGTGAGGTGACGCCGCTGCCCGATATCCAAGGCGAGCAGCAGAGCCAGGTGATGCACGGCTTTCTCGGTGTCGGCAGCCATCTTCCTTAGGCCGCGTGTGCGGAGATTGAGTTCTCTGCTTCCCGGGGCTTCAGTAAAATGGCCACGGGAGGCCGCGCGTGCACAGATGGATATCACGGCAGCATTTTCCTGAAGCCGAGTTCGCAGATTGAGATCTCGGCTTCAGGAAAATAGCCACCGAGATCACCATCTGCGCACGCGCGGCTTCCCACGGCCATTTTCCTGAAGCCCCGGGAAGCAGAGCACTCAACCTGCGCACGCGCGGCCTCAGGAAGATGGCCGCCGCCACCGAGAAACCGGTGATTAACCCGGCTCTGCTGCTCGCCTTGGATACCGGGCCGCGGTGTCACCTCACCTGAGGTGACCGCACCTCTGCCGCCGCCAGAGCACTGCCGCAACCCCCCCATGGACACCAGGCCATGGCATCGCCCACCTAAGCAGGAAGGGCCCCTCTCAGGTGCACACCGTACCGCCCACCGCACCTCAGCATCACCGCACCTCTGCCGACACCATGCCTCCTGTGACCCTGCTCTGCCGCCAGCCCTCAGGTAAGATACTTAAAATTCGGACAATAAGATGGACCTCCATCTTATAAAAAATCTTAGTTTCTGCAATTTTTACCCCAAATTTGGGGTGCGTCTTATGGTCCGGTGCGTCTTATGGTCCGAAAAATATGGGTATTTCACAAAACCAACTCCTATATCATAAGAAAAAGAAGGAAAAGATTGATCAATCAATTCGATTCATATCAGAGTACAATCACAAATTACATAATATCAGAGCCATCTTGAACAAACATTGGCGCATTTTGAGTACGGAATCCTCCCTGGGCCTGTTTTTGTCCGACTGCCCCTTGATGACCCCACGTAGGGCTAAAAACTTAAAGGATCTCCTAGTTAGGAGTCATTACACGGCACCATCTACCAGCCTTTTCGGTTCAACGCGACCCGTTAAGGGATGCTATACTTGTGGCCATTGTCTTGCCTGCGCCAATGTCCTGCGCAGTACCTCCTTTTGCTCTGCAGATGGTAAAAGGGAGTTTCAAATAAGAGATTATATCTCTTGCAGTAGTAGAAATGTTATTATTTTTTTTATTATTATTATTTATTTATATAGCACCATTAATTCCATGGTGCTGTACATGAGAAGGGGTTACATCAAAATACAAATATCACTTACAGTAAACAAAACTAACAATGACAGACTGGTACAGAGGGAAGAGGACCCTGCCCTTGCGGGCTTACATTCTACAGGGATGTTATATACAGCATGTTATATACTATGCTACTTGCAGTTGCCCATTGATATATGTAGGTTTAACATCCAGGGAATTAAGGGTAAGAGTGAGGGAACATGTGCGGGACATTGGCGCGGCCAGGACAGTGGAGGACTTGTCTGAATTAAAAACTATTCCGAAGCATTTTAGGAATTTTCATAACTGTGACCCAAAGGGTTTAAAGGTAAGGGGGATAGACCTGATCCATACTGGGATAAGAGGAGCGAATATCAAACAGCTCCTCGCTCAGCGTGAGTTAAAATGGATAGTTACCCTGGGCACCATTAGACCCAATGGTCTCAATGAATCCATGAACTTCGCCCCATTCCTGTAATATTAAGATGCATACCACTATTCACTGTTGTTTCTCCTCCTATATGGTGTTTATTCATCATTTTTTATTTGCTTTTTTATTTTTATTTGTCATTAGATTTATAGTTTTCTGTATGAAATGGGATTCTTTGTCCCTGAATCAATGGAGGTATAATACCGGAATGGATATTGGAAGAAAACGCCAGAGCAACTGCAACTATCACGGACAGTTCACGCAAGAAGAACCCTGATATCATTATAATTTGAGAATGTTTTAGGCATTTAAACCACATATATTGGGTCATTTCCCTGCTGCCATTGTTTGCCTTTGGTCCGTGATTATAATGGGTTACTCTTGGTTGCAGTTGGCTCTGGCTGTGGTGCACATGCGCGCGCTTGCTTTCCTCTCCGTCCCTCCTGTGTTTGGCCACTTGGTGCCTGTGGCCAGTGACTGGGAGTCATGGCCGGGTAGTTGCTGGGGGTTGGCCGCGGGCGCATGTGCTGTTTACACACGGCCAGTTAGCAACCTAGTCATTTGATGCACACGTGACCCGGGATTTCTGGGATATAAGGTCCTATCTGAGTATGACTGAACACCTCCCCCTGATAAAGCGAGCATTATTGCAGCGAAACGCGCGTTGGGGTGGCACTCAATTCAGGGGACTTCAGTACCTGGTAAGAAAACTACTATGTGTTATCCCTATGTGAGTTTTGATGCCAGTTGGAACTTTATGGATTTTTCTCTTGGGATTTCCCATGGGTTGGTCTGAACCTCGGGCTCACCAAAAGCCAGGCCCCTATGTAATAGCCAGATCAGGCAAGACTTTGTGATAGTGGGTCAAATTAATAGGCTTGATGGTTCTGGGGTTTTTGATGCAGTAGATCTTTCCTTCCACACTATTACGCACAAATATTTATGTGAGTGTTATTTTTACTGTTATGGATATGGTACTGGATGTCAGCTAATGGTGTCCACATTTGGTGTATTTTTATGTGTGTTTTTCATTGGATTTTTCAATGCACTTTGTACATTTATCATTTAAAAAAAAAATAACGCTCCTGTGCCCTCTTTTTGGAACATGATTAGTTTGGAGTTGTATATATAGGGGCCGGGACATGGTTCTTGGCTACCCTTCAATATGAGTCTGGGTTTGCATGTATTGTAAATATTTCTGAAACTGGTGAATCCTCGCATTGCACAGTGCTGTCCGGTCTAAAATGAAAACTTTTGAAGGGGAATTCAAAAGTTTTCATTTTAGACCAGACAGTATAATCCTCCATACAGTATAATTGGCACCACATAGTCCTCCATACAGTTTTATGGGCAGAAACATAGTCATCCATACAGTATAATGATCTCAAATATTGACCATACAGAATAAGTGTCCCCATATATTGTTCCATACAGAATAACGGGCCAAATATGTTGCTCCATACAGAACAATGGGCCCCATATATTGCTCCATACAGAATAATGGGCCCCATATAATGCTCCATACAGTATAATGGGCACCACGTAGTCCTTCATACAGTATTATGGCCACCACATAGTCCTTCATACAGTACAATGTGTCTCATATATTGACCATACAGAATAATTAGCCCAATATATTGTTCCATTCAGAATAATGGGCCAAATATGTTGCTCCATACAGTATAATGAGCCCTATATATTGCTCCATACAGTATAATGGGCCCCATATGTTGCTCCATACAGTATAATGAGCCCCATATATTGCTCCATACAGTATAATGAGCCCCATATATTGCTCCATACAGAATAATGGGCCCTATATATTGCTCCATACAGAATAATAGGCCCCGTATAGCGCTTCATACATAATAATAGACCCCATATAATGCTCCTTACAGTATAATGGACCCATGTAATGCTCCATACAGAATAAAGGGCCTCATATAATGCTTCATACATAATAATGGCCCCCATATAATGCTCCATACAGTATAATGGACCCATGTAATGCTCCATACAGAATAATGGACCCATATAATGCTCTATACAGAATAATGGGCCTAATATAATGCTCAATACAGAATAATGGACCCCATATATTGCTTCATACAGTATAATGGCCCCATATATTGCTCCATACAGTATAATGGGCCCCATATATTGCTCCATACAGTATAAGGGGCCCCATATATTGCTTCTTACAGTATAAAGGACTCCAAATAATGTTCCATACAGAATAATGGACCCCACATAATGCTCCATACGGAATAATGGACCCCATATAATGTTGCATACAGAATAATGGACCACATATAATGCTCCACATACAATAATGGACCACATATTATGCTCTATACAGAATAAAGGGCCCCATATAATGCTCCATACAGAATAATGGACCCTGTATAATGCTGCATACATGATTGGCCTAATACAATTCTCTGTTTCTTTTAAAAGTGACACTTTAGGAACGTTGATTGTATAAACTGCGCAATCACTGAGTGAAAAGTCCTGGAAAGATTATAGTGAGCCTACATTGTCTACAGAGTATTGCAACTGGGACTTTGAGTGGCTTGTCTTGCTGGATTTTCCCAAAACTTACAGCACAACCACTATCATATGAAATCTAGGTGGAAATTGTTCTATATCATCTCAGATGTGCCTCTTAAATGGACAACTTCCCAGTGATGATAAATATTGGCATGCCAGTAAGATCGAGGCTAAATTGTCCTGAGTAAGGTCAGTTATACACAAAAAAACTCATAAACACAGAAATGTTGCAATGCATATGGACCACTGGCCATTTCTATATAACATCAATAACATCTTCTCAATACTTACTTAATTTTATGGACTCTGTATGGACTGCACTACAGTAAACTGGGACCATCTCTATGACCCCTGAAAAACCCATAAAATCATGGAGCATGGAGGAAGAGCTATGATGCTGTATCATACCTGAGGGGCGTACGATTGATTAATCTGCCAAAACAATTTCATTACTGATCGCTAATGTTCAGCGAGGAATTGTAACTTATTGACTGACTCAAGATTTTCCCTTTAGGGCAGACACCCTTCTTTCTTCATTATGATGGATTTTATTTTTTTTGTTTCCTATCAAGATCTCATCAAACACCTTGAAATAAAATTAAGAAAAAAATACTTTACATTACAAGGGTTCATACCCCACCTGCCATGAGAATACATTTGGAAAATCCATACATTGGATGCAAATGAAACAATTCTGTAAATGTATTCATTGTAGTCTTTTGGTAGTCAAATCGTTTTCTTCATCTCATTCTATCTTCGCGAAGTTGACAACGTCTACATTTGCCAATGCAAAACACTAGGAGGGACCTTTACTTTTACGTTTGCGTCAAATATTTTTCTCAATTTTAATTCATGTAAATGCCAAAGCCAAATTTAGGAATGTTTAACCCATTTATTACATCATTTTTAGTAGCTATGTCAATACTTGAAAATGACTAGAAAAGTCATGTACTGTAGTTAACTTTTTGGAAGTATCAAAAATTGCATTTTTACATAAAATTTGCTAAAACGTTGCATATTTTAGACAGGTCATGTTTAAAAAAAAGTCAAGAAGGTAATACATTTGTGTTACAACCATTTTTAAAATGCATAAAAAGTCCCAAAATTCTACATTAATGGGACACTTGACACATCATTCTACTGCTGGTTTTGAAAATTGTTGAGTGCATTTATTATTAGGTATAAAAAGTTTCAATTTGCGCCAAAAAATGTTTCATTAATTGTCAACGTCGGACTTATATAACATTGGGAAGCAGTGTCAGACTGGGGTGTCAACGGACCACCAGTGACATCGACATTGAGGGACCCACTGTTCAGCTACATGCAAACATTACATGACCTCATTCACAAATTTACTTTTGCTCCTATTTGCTAGTTTATTATTTGATTGGAAAGATGATTCCCTTTGCCTGTACATAGTGAAATAAGTAAATTGTACCAGTTACTGCACAAATAGGTGGAGAGAGGGGCCCACCGGGAAATTTACCTGTCTTCCAGTGGGCCAGTGCGAGCTTGATACTGGGGCGCTCACTGTTCAGCTACATGCAAACATTACATGACTTCATTCACAAATTTACTTTTGCTCCTATATGCTAGTTTATTATTTGAATGAAAAGATGATTCCCTTTGCCTGTACATAATGAGATAAGTGAATTGTACCAGTTACTGCACATATAGGTGGAGAGGGGGGCCCACCTGGAAATTGACCTGTCTTCCCGTGGGCCAGTACGAGCTTGTTGGGAAGTGTATGATCATGCGTAAAAAAGTTAACGAAATTTGCACCAAATGTATCATTAATGTGCATCATTTGACAAATGAAGATTTTGTTTTTTCATAAATAATGGACTCAAAAAATTAGATTTTGTAATCTTTGGCGTTCGTTGGGGAAGAAAATGATACAATTTATCAAATCAAACTTTTTGGCAAAATATCCAATTAGAAAATTACAAGGTTCCCGCACTCCCACAAAAAACTCCTTTTTGTAGTTACTGACCCACAATAATATCTGTGTTTAGTGATATTTTTGTTGATCATGGACCATGGAACAAAAGAGTCAGACCCCGGTGATGAAAATCTGTAGCTGGCCTGACCTTTCTCATCGAACAAACAGTTTCATTTGTAGAGCCTGGTGTCCGTACGAGAGCAATCAGCCCGATGCCAAGGTTCACCAGAAAGTATAACTGTCTCTCACCCTATCTATTTAGAAAGAGAAGGAGTGGAGTGAAGGCACCGCTGCGTTCCATGCTTTATCCTCTGACAGTATCCATCTTTCCAAATTGATTTTTGATATCCATAGTGACCTGGAAGAGAGAGACAGCGATAACTCTGAGAAAGTGGAAAACAATGTAATTCTCACAAATATGAATTACTTGCTGGCAGGTTAAATCTACTGTGCAATGAATTATGTGACCCTGGAGCTTCGATAATTCTTTTGTATTTTATAGACTTGTGAATGGACCTGAGAGCCCTGACAAGCACTTAACAGCCAAAATCAGTCCTTAAACAACTCTCTCGGACATTTGATTTAGCCGCCCCGAGCAGTCACTTTCACTCCTGACATTTATTCATTTCAACAGTTTTTTTTTTTTTTTTTGCTGATTCAGTTGTAATTTTTTTGTTCTTTATTTTCGGAATTTTATTTTATCTTTCTTTTTTTTTTTTTTTCCATTTTTGATTTCGGCGACAATGATTATTTTTTTTACTATTATTATTCTTACTATCAATTCTATCATTTTAAATCCCCCCCTCCAAAAAAAAAATAAATGTTTTTCCATTTCATGCTTCTTTTATAAACCTATTTTCTTCGAGAATCTTATTGAATCAGTTTGTGATTTTTTTTATTTTTTGGATTCCAACTGAGATAAATTGAAGTGACCACTGAGCTTTCTTTAATGTCGTCTGCTTTACTCTCCAGTGGGTCATTTACTTCTATAATAAGTAACGTACTAGTAGTTTGGGAATTTTTTTTTTTCTCTTTTCAGATATATTGTGAAGAGCAAACAATACATCAAAAATATATTTCCTAAAAGAACGGTCTGTAAGAACAAAGAAAAACTATCGAGATTTCATGTAAAATTCTGAAAGTTTTAAGATCCTGCCTAAAGTCAAAAGTAAATATCATTAATATTATTATTATTATTTATTATTATAGCGCCATTTATTCCATGGCACTTAACATCATTCATGAGTCATGACCTTTCAATTTTAAAATGTTACATGTCAAAATTATCAGTACATTTATGATGAAAGAGGGGGATGGTACATTAAAGAGGTTATCCGCCAATTCTTTTTTTTTTTTTTTTTTTTTTTTAACAAAATAATTTTTGCATTTGGGTTTGATTAAAAAAATTCCATTGTTTTGCTTTTACAGTCTCTTTTCCCGTTAAACTCAACTTTGATGTGGTCTGTCATCATACCAAGCTCAGAAAAAATACAGATAAAAGAGTTACAAACTCTCCTCACTAATGGATATTCAGTTAACTCATTCTGCAGTCTGCAATAGTGCAACACAGACGTAACAAAAGGCAAAAGGTGCAAAGTTTTGAATGCAACCCTGTTGCAAAAAAAAATACTTTTTGTGCCCAAAATACATACATAGGCGGATAACTCGTTTAAAGCACCACTCCAGAGTTTAGGTTTCTTTCATCGCTGGAGTGGCGCTTTAAAAGTAAGTCCCCTGCTCCCAGTTATATACTCTCACTCCGGCGTCTTCTTCACCATTTTTCGCCTCCAGTCCCGCGACACCATCTTGTAAGCACAGTTTCTGACTGTCCCGAAGTTAAAAGCTACAGTACATCATAACCTCTCAATGCAAGTCTATGAGGCCAGAACGAGGCTTTCGTAGACTTCTATTGAAAAGTGACCCCCATGCCGCTCCATGAAACCCAGTGGCATAACTTAAAGACTTTGTATACCTTCCCTTCGAATTTTTTTGCTTCCTAAATGTAACGTTAAAGGGGTGGTCCGAAAAGTGTCTATTTAATGTATTAATCTAATCTCTTTTTTAATACATTTTAATGAAAAAGTCCCGAACGTTCCTTCTCTACACTATCTAACTGATTTTTGTTTGTTTTTTTACTTCCGGTGTAATGATGTTTTGTTTGAGAATCCCCATTGCATGCTGGGATACTCACACAAGATGTCATCAGGGGGAAGGGGCTGCGATCACTGCCGCAGCTGCTTTCCTAGCGTGAAACGAAGCATCATGAGTGACGTCTGTTTCGGGGAATGGTATAGACCTTACTCTACTGAGAATGCACCGGTTGTCAAGAAAGCTCAGTATGAGCTCCCTGCGCTCCCTTTTCAAAACTTCACTTCCTCACCAGGTCTAACAAGTAGTTATGATCGAGCAAGAGAGTGCACTGTTAGTGAAAATTGAAAAGGAGAAAAAGCACTGAGCAGGGAGAGCAGAGACCAGTCCTGCCCCCAAAAATGATGCAACTGTGACATCTGGTTCAGAGGCAGGGCTGATCTCTGCTCTGCTCACCACATTCTCCCTTTTTTTAATGTGCACTAACAGTGCACTCTCTTGCCAGGTCATAAAATCCTATGGGAGCCAATGAAGGAGTGCACTGTCACTGTGCGTTGAATAGAAATATGACATAGGGAGCTCATACTGAGCATACGTTGAAATTGCCAACTGACATATGCTCAATAGAGCAGGGACTAGACCAGACCTTGAAATGGACATCACTGATGACGCTTCGTTTGGGGATGATGAAAGCAGATGAGGGCTCACCAAAAGACATGAATTCAAAAAACATACCAGAAAAAGAAACAACCTTACCAACACCAAGTCAGATTACAAAGATGCAGCAAATCCCCATGATAAAAGCGGGGGGCAGCACAGGTGCAAAATACTGATGAAAACAGCCACTCACAAACTTATCAATTCATGAAAGGGGATGGCTGCCTAGTAAAAAAAAATCCACACAAATGAGGTTTTCATAGGATACCAGTCACACAGGTACATGTGATGCAGAGTGTCTGCTTACAGCCTTTTAAAGAAGCCCATACTATTAGATCAGGCAGGTTGCCTAGCGCTATATGATTGCACCCCACTAGGACAGATGCCCCAGTTTACCCAACCAACACTAAAAAGCATAGCTGCATCCTGTAAAAAAATGAAAAAATGAAAAAATGTGCAGTAAATAATGAAAAATAATGTATACGATAATCATATTGCATGATATATTGGTGGGTGTTAGGTAGAGGCGGGGGGTTGTGCTCTTGACAGTCTATAATCTTCATCAAGGTGGCCAACCTTTCTGTTGCAATGAACCTCTTCCCCCTCTTTAATTACACACAAAGTCCCACAATAAAAATAATGTAAAAAAAGTAACAGTGGGAAAGTTTGTCACGACACCATGTGCGTATTGGTTAGTTGGATCCTTTGTCACAGGACTGATAACGAATTCCAAGTTTGCACACATTATGTCATGTCGGACACTGTCCAGACCAGGTCGTCTGACAGACAGCGGTAATTCCGCGTTTGACCACTGTTTGCTCATTGGCGTCGGCTAGTTTTCGTCTGGCTGCTCCGGGGTTAATTTATCTGATCCTCGGATTGGAAGCTGGGCCATGCCCATTTCCTTTAAATGGTTCTCCTGATCTTTGGGCGTCGCCGATTATAGCTTCTGTCTTATCCGTAGTTATCTCGGTCTGGAGTGGAGAGCTGGTTGTTGGAGAATCGTTGCTGGTGGTGTATTTTCCTTTGTCTTATTTACTCCTTCCTATATTTGTATTTATTTTGCCCTGCACCTTTATAGTGTATTCCTGATTGACTGCAGCGTGGTGTATATTTTCCTTTATCCTTGTTTGTTATAACTGTGGGTATTGGTCTATTGCATTCACTGGGTGGTGGGCAGTGGTGTTCAGTCTAGGGCTGAATCAGGAGTCAGGGTGAGGGTGGAGACCTGAACATGCACACCTTCAGTGTAAACTTCAGGTAGAGGGTCAGACAGGGTTTCCCTAGTCTGAGGGAAATTGCAGGGGCCCGGGTTATTAGCTCTCGCCCTCCTTGTATCCCCGTGACACATTAGTGAGGGTATTGTAATAAATGATGATTTGCACGTTAGCCATCTCTTTAAGTAAGGGTACCGTCACACAGTGGCATTTTTATCGCTACGACGGCACGATTCGTGATGTTCTAGCGATATCGTTACGATCTCGCAGTGTCTGACACGCTACTGCGATCAGACACCCTGCTGAGAATCGTACGTCGTAGCACATCGTTTGAAACTTTCTTTCGTCGCTGGATCTCCCGCTGTCATCGCTGGATCGTTGTGTGTGACAGCGATCCAGCGATGCGTTCGCTGGTAACCAGGGTAAACATCGGGTTACTAAGCGCAGGGCCGCGCTTAGTAACCCGATGTTTACCCTGGTTACCAGCGTAAAAGTAAAAAAAAACAAACCGTACATACTCACCATCTGATGTCCATCAGGTCCCTTGCCGTCTGCTTCCCGCTCTGACTGTCTGCCGGCCGGAAAGTGAGAGCAGATCACAGCGGTGACGTCACTGCTGCGCTCTGCTCTCACTGTACGGCTGCACTCAGTCAGAGCAGGAAGCAGACGGCAAGGGACCTGACGGACATCAGATGGTCAGTATGTACTGTTTTTTTTTTTTTACTTTTACGCTGGTAACCACGGTAAACATCGGGTTACTAAGCGCGTCCCTGCGCTTAGTAACCCGATGTTTACCCTGGTTACCAGCGAACCTCGGCATCGTTGGTCGCTGGAGAGCGGTCTGTGTGACAGCTCCCCAGCGACCACACAACGACTTACCAACGATCACGGCCAGGTCGTATCGCAGGTCGTGATCGTTGGTAAATCGTATAGTGAGACGGTACCCTTAAGCATGATGGTGGAGGAGGTTGTTTGCGCAGCTAATCTCCAATCATGAAGAAATAGTGTTACTTGAAAAGAATGGTCTGTTTACTAACGACAGTGGGGTAAGTAACTATCTGAAAATAGTAGGTAATTGGTGATCAAATTTACACACACAGTTGAAGGATGACCCATACATGCGGACAGGCAGATGTCTGGGGGGTCCTGGTCTTATGAATACATTTCACTTGCTCTCAGACTATCCTTCTGGTAATCCTCAATCAATATTCCTTACATAGGGCTGAGCTGTGCTTCTCCTCTGAGGTGTTTTTTTTTACTCCTGGAGGTACAATTGCAATCCTTCCTATCTGAAGGCTGTCCCTTCTAGACCCAGCATTCTGGGGAGAGCAGCATCTCCTCCATGCAGTCTGCCTTCCTCTACTGATTTCTCTCTCCTGTGACTCGTTTCAGCTGCAGTCATTGGTTGTCTACCAGGAGAGCTTGTTCCATCTCTTTCCAGAGACTTCTGCAGAGCAAAGTCATGTAAACAAGCCCCAGAGAGGGAATATTAACCCTTTGAAACCCGCATGTCAGCAAGTTTCGCAATATGTTACAACATACAGTTTACACAGAAATCACAGTATTTGCATGGAACACACTATACATCTGGTATCCTATGGAGATTGCCACTTTTTGGGTGCCACACTTCTATTTATAATCCCCTACTACTAGAGTTAAGCAAATTTGTTCCAAACAAATTAAATTCTCCATGAATTTAAAAAATCCTGAATGCGAATTGAACAAAATGTTTGCGGCCTTCCTCCACTCTTATCTGTTCTGAAGCATCTCACCGTCTTGCCCTTGACTGCATCAAAACTCTTCTTTCCTCCAACGCTCTACTTCCTCTTCAGATATCTTCACTTTGTGTTGGAGCTTCTGGCACTGAGTAGACCTTTGTAGGCATTGACTAGGCTTCAGTCAATGCACGGTATGATATTGAAATGTCAGAGTACTACCCAATTAAAGATGCTGAGGAGGATGTCACACACTAGAAGAAAAAAGAAACCAGATGAAACAGTGAACCGGACTATGGGTTGTGGTGGTGGAACAGGTGAGGAGTAATTATTTTTTTTTATTTTTACACCCAATGCTTATTAAGTTTTGGGGTCTACAAAGACCGCAGATCATAATTGTAACATCCATGTTAGAACTTGTTCCATCTTTCCCTGATTGTGGCACAAGGTGGTGTGGCCAGGCAACGCAACCGCTTGTTTACTAAACCGAAGTGTTACTGATGATATTATCCTTCCAATCAGTTTTTCCTGAGTTTATTCTGCCATCTTACTAGTTAATAGTAATAAGTCTCGGCTGGAGCCAAGAGCGGGACTCCTTCTTATTTAAACCCCAAGCAGTGAGTCCTTGGCTGCCAGTTATAACTTTTTCTCTCCTGGTTTAGTTCTGTGTTAATAGTGTATCTGCAATTTCTGACCTTGGCCTTTTCATAACTATTCATCTGCCTGACTTTGCCTTTTATTTGGACATCCTGGCTCCTTGACTACCCTTTGTCAACCAATCCCTCTAGCTAACTATCTTGTACTGCTCTCAGTGACGATAATAAGGAACATTTGATTCACAGATAATAACTTCCACGCATGTCGAGTTTCCATGTACAATTCAAGCAAACTGCCAAATTCAAATTTCTACATTCTGGCACATCACTTCTACCATTTTTACTACATACTTGAGAAATAATTCCTTAGAAATGAATGTTAGCAATTTATCTTATTCTTAGCCAAGAACTAAAATCTATATTAATTTTATAAAAATACTATAAATTCTTTACGTGGGAAAATGTAGGAATCATGAACTCCCATAACATATTAACTTGTATCATGTGTCAGCCGTTTATGAAAGTCAAGACATTGTGAACCCTTAATGTGACCTTGAAGTGTGAGAAACCTTGACATGATCTTGAAGGAGTTGAATCCTTGGTGTCACGTTGGAGGATGGTGACTAGAAATGGTCTACAGGATCTGCAGAAGGTAGAGTTTTAAGTCAAATTTCCTGAAATTCATAGTTTCATGCAAATTTGAACACACAAATTAAAAAAAAGAAACTTGCTTGGTATCAGAGAGTGGGCTAACATCATTTTGTGTTGCCATGTGGTCCTGCCCATAATGCTCTGCAGCTATCACTGATCAGCGGTTCCCAGCGGAGCACAGTTTGTACCGCAGCATCGTTTGCCATCTCCACAGCCACTGGGTAAAGGCCCCGTCACACACAGCGACGCTGCAGCGATACAGACAACGATGCTGATCGCTGCAGCATCGCTGTTTTGTCGCTGTGTGGTCGCTGGGGAGCTGTCACACAGACCGCTCTCCAGCGACCAATGATGCCGAGGTCCCCGGGTAACCAGGGTAAACATCGAGTTGCTAAGCGCAGGGCCGCGCTTAGTAACCCGATGTTTACAGTGGTCCTCTCTGTCTCAGTTCTGGGGTTGTCAAGGTGGCTAGACCCGGTCCGTGACCCTGCTAAGGGGCGTCCAATGAAAGGTGTAGGTGGTGGTGAGTGTTGCAGGTCGCGATGAATAACGAGGACACAGGGTTGCAGTCTCTTTACCTCTTTACTGAAGGCTTCAAGATCCTCAATCCAAAGTACGGTTAACAGGGCTGTCTGAGACCGGCCGGACCGATGGCACCTCCAGAGTTTCCTTTGCAGGTGGAAATCTGTGCCTACCTTCTAGCGCCTGTGTGTTGTAGTACTTCCCTGCTGAGAACCAAGGGATAGTCCTCACAACTGTTGTGTCTGTTTCTGATGTTCTTTCCCACAACTTATGTCTATTCTGATGTTCTTCTCCGTCCCCCAGATGATATGGATAGGACGCACCCGTATGACGGGTAGGCCTGGAGTTCTTCCGGGACCCTAGTGACGCCCCTCTCCCACAGTTGCCCCCTATGTCTGCTTAGGTGATTTAGGTGAGACAGCCAACCTATAATTAACTGTCCTGCCGTTGGTTTGAAGTAATGCTTGGAGCCCAATACTTCCTCGGTGTTCCGGCCACCGGCTACGCGCCTCAGTAGGATGTTGCCTCGATCTTACAGCACGACTCCTACTGGTGTTATCTCCTTTTTGCTTTGATCTCGTTTCTCACTCTCCACAATAAACCTCGCTTCTTGTCCTTTCTTGAGATACTGCCGCGATGTAGTGCAGGCGCGGTTCCTTAACGTTCTGTCCTTTTCGCTAGGCCTCTGTCAGGATCCCACCCCTGACAGGGACCCCCCTGAATCTTCCCCTGCAACACCCTCTGCCACAGGATGTTGCCTGGTTCCAACCCAGTCAGCTTCTGTCTAACTTTCTATCCAACCCCCAGTTTTACCAGATTGTGAGGAGTGGCCTAATACATAGCACCCTTAGCTCCCCCTGGAGGCCAGACTGTGAAGTGTATTGGTGTCTATGATACCTGGTCAGGTGAACTCCCTAAGTGCCATCAGACATACCATCACTCCACTTAGCGGCGGAGCGACAGTACTGCAACGACCAGGACTCTGGGGCGCTGCATAAACTCTTATGGTCAGCAGGGTCCTCTCTCTCCTGTAGAGTGTAAGCTCTTATGGTCAGTGGGGTCCTCTCTCTCTCCTGTAGAGTGTAAGCTCTTATGGTCAGCGGGGTCCTTTCTCTCCTGTAAAGTGTAAGCTCTTATGGTCAGTGAAGTCCTCTCTCCCCTGTAGAATGTAAGCTCTTATAGTCAGCAGGGCTCTCTCTCTAATCAAGAGTGTAAGCTCTTATGGTCAGTGGTGTTCTCTCTCTCGTGTAGCGTGTAATTTCTTTGGTCAGTGGATCCAGTCTCTCTCCCTGATTTCTGTAGAGTGTATGCTTTTATGGTCCGTAGTTTCCTCTCTTCCTCTCCCCTTCCTCATGTGGCTTTTCAGAGCATTTACAAACTCTCCAGTATTGCGTTTCACCACAAATCAAATTTTGGGGGAAAATTTGTGAAGCCGTCAAATTCATTTTTAAAAATATCCTCTGATCTCTTGTGTGAACCCTTGACGTGACTTTGATGGGTGTGGGCCCTTGACCGCCTGTTTGCCGACTCCAGTCAACATGGGGAAGTTTGCAGTATTCTCTCGATTTCTCTTGGACTTTTACATCTTGCCGGGTCATGTTTACAATTAGGAATAGAAAGTGATACGGCATTTATATTGTTTGCAGAGAAGAAGCCACGGTAGATTGCAAGTGTATTAAGACGCTTCTCATAAATATGTTCTAACAACTTGCCCAGTGTAATTGGCTCCCGTAAAGAGATTTAATCTCATTTAAAGTGAAGAATGTCCCTTCTTTGTGTCCTCGGTAAGGAGCAATACGATTTTATTTCCTAATGGAACGCAGCTCTATTTGAAACTGATGAACCTGGGGGAGAAGAAGAGATATTTTTGGTGGCAGATTAGATTGGCTATAGATGGTGTACGAGGATCCTCATGCACATAAAGTTTTTTTGCTGGCTGTAAACCACTTACAATTCTGAAATAACCTGTGTTGAAGACGTAATGTATATCAAGTGATGCCAAAATCATAGATGCTGGATGCCTACAAGAGCCCATGGACCCTTCTGTACCTGTACAAAAAATATTTACAAATATTTAAAAGCCTAATATACACTTACAAACTTTAAAGAAATTGTTCACCTTTTCACCTCTATGATCTTGTGCTATTTTATTTCTTAATATGTTATGGGTAGTCTTCTGTGATCAGTATTTACAATGCAGGATTTCAAAACTCCAAATATATATATACTGTAGGTAGAAAAAGAGGAACAGCACCAGAAAAAATACATTAAAGCATGCACGCTTCCCTGACCAGCATTCCAATGGCCTTTCAACAGTAAACAAAAAGGGAAACAGCACAAAAAGATGTAAAAAAAAGAGGACTTTAATGCCCTGTGGCGTGGCACTGGCAACGTTTCGGATAAAACAAATCTTTTCTCAAGCAATGAATCAAGCAGTGCTACAGACATATATAGGGTGCACGTGTCATTAATGAATTAATTAGCATTACATTTCAAACATGATTTGTGAAGACCTAATCACTGTATTACATAGATTAAAGTGTTAAGTGCAAATATAGAAAATCTTTCATAAAATATCTTATACATGTATAGTGATATATAGTGTACAAAGTACTTAATATTGCAAATATCATGTGATTAATTAAATAGCCGCAGGTGTTGCACGCCAAAAAGGACCAAAAACACACTCACATCTTCATTAAAAATACATGCTAGATCCTCGGCGTCCTCAGGAGTCTATTGCGCTTGTCCGTGACGACATAACAACCTTCCCATAAATCCAAATGTGTATGCAAAAAAGATCGCCATATTGGGAAAGGTTCTGACTGCCGCACATGTCCATAGTTGGTAAAGTATTTAAAATGTCATTATGGCACTGTTTGAAGGCGCAGGATAAGCACATTTCATTTTTTTTCACTATATACATATATATATATATATATATATATATATATATATATATATATATATATATATATATATATATCTAATATATAAAGCTGAAGGTGTGCGTGTATGTGTGTATGTGTGTATGTCTGGGATTGGCATCTGCACCGTCGCAGCTACAGCCACAAAATTTTGCACAGTCACACGTCTGGACCCTGAGAGCGTCAAAGCTATGTTGTGAGGCGAAATTTTAACCCCGCGCGTTCCAATTCACCAAACAATTTTGCCCCTATCTACATAATGGGGAAAAAGTGAAAGGAAAAGTGCTGGAGGCAAATTGACAGCTGCCAGATGTGAACAAGGGGGACTTAAAGAATGAGAGCGATGGCGCCAAAGAGTATATACCGTACAGTTGCTAAGGTGGGGCCCTGACATGGGATACTCACCACACACCGGGATATGAACATACACACAAAATGCGCCACACACTACCACGTGATTGAACACATATACCACCCTCAGTACGCATTTCACCACACATACACCAACCTCGCCACATAAAAGTCGAAACACAAAAGTCGCCGCTCAAAACTCGCCACGCGCAAAATTCGCCACATGCAAAACTAGGCTCACGCAAAACTCGCCACACGTGCAAAACTCACCTCATGGAAAACTCACCACACGCAAAACTTGCACATGCGGAAAAATTGCCACATGCACAAAAGTTGCAACACATGCAAAAGTTGCCTCACACAAAACTTGCACATACTCAAAACGCACCACACATAAAACTTGCCATGCGCAAAACTCGCCATGCGCAAAACTCGCCATGCGCAAAACTTGCTGCACACAACTTGCTGCACTAACCTGTCACATGCAACTCGACACAAAAAGTTGCTACACGCATGTCGCCACACAAAACTCATCTCACAAAAGTCGCTACATGCATGTAGCCACACGCAACTCAACCCACACAACGTGACACATGAAACTCACCCTAAAACACACATATGTCTGGTATTATCATTCAAAAATAAAAATCTGATTAATAAGCAGACAAAGTACAAGAGCAACAACTGTACCATATAGGAAATACGGCAGCTGTCAGTCACAGGACCTGTCTATTATGTGTATGTGTGAGCTAATATATACTGCCAGGGGGGAGGGCTTCCTGTTGGCTGGGGATTTATCAGGCTGCCAATTTAGCTTACAAATACTGAGGTAAAAATACTGACCAAATAACGTGTGAACGCGGTCTAATACAGGAGGAGATGACATACAGATATATACTATATACAGAAGGAGATGACACACAGGTATATACTATATACAGGAGGAGATGACATAGAGGTACATACTATATACAGGGGAGATGACACACAGGTATATACTATATACAGGGGAGATGACATACAGGTATATACTATATACAGGAGAGATGACACACAGGTATATACTATATACAGGAGGAGATGACACACAGGTATATACTATATACAGGAGGAGATGACACACACATATATACTATATACAGGGGAGATGACACACAGGTATATACTATATACAGGAGGAGATGACACACACATATATACTATATACAGGGGAGATGACACACAGGTATATACTATATACAGGAGGAGATGAAATACAGGTATATACGATATACAGGAGGAGATGACACACACATATATACTATATACAGGGGAGATGACACACAGGTATATACTATATACAGGAGGAGATGACACACTGGTATATACTATATACAGGGGAGATGACATACAGGTACATAATATATACAGGGGAGATGACACACAGGTATATACTATATACAGGGGAGATGACACACAGGTATATACTATATATAGGGGAGATGACTCACAGGTATATACTATATATACAGGAGGAGATTACACACAGGTATATACTATATACAGGAGGAGATGACACACAGGTATATACTATATACAGGGGAGATGACACACAGGTATATACTATACACAGGGGAGATGACACACACATATATACTATACACAGGGGAGATGACACACAGGTATATACTATATACAGGAGGAGATGACATACAGTGTTATGACCCCAGTGGACAGGGTCTCAGAGGAACGTGTAAGTCTGCGAGATTCAAAAATCCAGCTCATAGGGCTGTGGTAACTGGGTTGACCAAATAGCTACTCCTAACGCCAACACTAGAAGTAGCCGGGGATCATGCCTACGGTGATCGCTAGATGACTCGCGCCAGCCGGAGAATCTAACTACCCCTAGGAGAAGAAAACAAAGACCTCTCTTGCCTCCAGAGAAAGGGACCCCAAAGCAAGATACAAGCCCCCCACAAATAATAACGGTGAGGTAAGAGGAAATGACAAACACAGAAATGAACCAGGTTCAGCAAAGAGAGGCCAGCTTACTAATAGCAGAATATAGCAAGATAACTTATCTGGTCAACAAAAACCCTATAAAAATCCACGCTGGAGATTCAAGAACCCCCGAACCGTCTAACGGTCCGGGGGGAGAACACCAGCCCCCTAGAGCTTCCAGCAAAGGTCAGGATACAGATTGGAACAAGCTGGACAAAAATACCAAACAAAACAAAAGCAAAAAGCAAGGAAGCAGACTTAGCTTGAAATACAGGAACCCGGATCATAGGACAAGAGCACAACAGATTAGCTCTGATTTCAACGATGCCAGGCATTGAACTGAAGGGTCCAGGGAGCTTATATAGCAACGCCCCTGAACTAACGGCCCAGGTGAGGATATAGGAAAAGACAGAAGCTCCAGAGTCAAATCACTAATGACCACTAGAGGGAGCAAAAAGCAAAATCACAACAGTACCCCCCCCCTTAGTGAGGGGTCACCGAACCCTCACCACGACCACCAGGGCGATCAGGACGAGCGGCGTGAAAGGCACGAACTAAATCGGCCGCATGAACATCAGAGGCGACCACCCAGGAATTATCTTCCTGACCATAGCCCTTCCACTTGACCAGGTACTGAAGCCTCCGCCTGGAGAGACGAGAATCCAAGATCTTCTCCACCACGTACTCCAACTCGCCCTCAACCAACACCGGAGCAGGAGGCTCAGCAGAAGGAACCACAGGCACAACGTACCGCCGCAACAAGGACCTATGAAACACGTTGTGGATAGTAAACGACACAGGAAGATCCAGGCGAAAGGATACAGGATTAAGGATTTCCAATATCTTGTAAGGACCAATAAAACGAGGTTTAAATTTGGGAGAGGAAACCTTCATAGGAACAAAGCGGGAAGAAAGCCACACCAAATCCCCAACACGTAGTCGGGGACCCACACCGCGGCGGCGGTTGGCAAGCGCTGAGCCCTCTCCTGTGACAACTTCAAGTTGTCCACCACAAGATTCCAGATCCGCTGCAACCTATCCACCACAGAATCCACCCCAGGGCAGTCAGAAGGTTCCACATGACCCGAAGAAAAACGAGGGTGGAAACCAGAGTTGCAGAAAAACGGCGAAACCAAGGTGGCGGAACTAGCCCGATTATTAAGGGCAAACTCAGCCAACGGCAAGAAGGTCACCCAATCGTCCTGATCAGCAGAGACAAAACACCTCAAATAAGCCTCCAAAGTCTGATTAGTTCGCTCCGTCTGTCCATTAGTCTGAGGATGGAAAGCAGACGAAAACGACAAGTCAATGCCCATCCTACTACAAAAGGATCGCCAGAATCTGGAAACGAACTGGGATCCTCTGTCTGACACAATATTCTCAGGGATGCCGTGCAAACGAACCACGTTCTGGAAAAACACAGGAACCAGATCGGAAGAGGAAGGCAGCTTAGGCAAAGGAACCAAATGGACCATCTTGGAGAAGCGATCACATATCACCCAGATAACAGACATGCCTTGAGACACCGGAAGATCAGAAATGAAATCCATGGAGATATGTGTCCAAGGTCTCTTAGGGACAGGCAAGGGCAAGAGCAACCCGCTGGCACGAGAACAGCAAGGCTTAGCTCGAGCACAAGTCCCACAGGACTGTACAAATGACCGCACATCCCTAGACAAGGAAGGCCACCAAAAGGATCTGGCCACCAGATCTCTGGTGCCAAAAATTCCTGGGTGACCTGCCAACACCGAGGAATGAACCTCGGAAATGACTCTGCTGGTCCACTTATCAGGCACAAACAGTCTGTCAGGTGGACAAGAATCAGGCCTATCAGCCTGAAATCTCTGCAACACACGTCGCAGATCTGGAGAAATAGCTGACAAGATAATACCATCCTTAAGAATACCAACAGGTTCAGCGACTCCAGGAGCATCAGGCACAAAGCTCCTGGAAAGAGCATCGGCCTTCACATTTTTTGAACCTGGTAAATACGAGACAACAAAGTCAAAACGGGAGAAAAACAATGACCAGCGGGCCTGTCTAGGATTCAGGCGTTTAGCAGACTCGAGATACATCAGATTTTTGTGATCAGTCAAGACCACCACACGATGCTTAGCACCCTCGAGCCAATGACGCCACTCCTCAAATGCCCATTTCATGGCCAACAACTCCCAATTGCCCACATCATAATTTTGCTCCGCAGGCGAAAATTTCCTAGAGAAAAAGGCGCAAGGTCTCATAACAGAGCAACCAGGGCCTCTCTGCGACAAAACGGCCCCTGCCCCAATCTCTGAAGCATCCACCTCAACCTGAAAGGGAAGCGAGACATCAGGCTGGCACAAAACAGGCGCCGAAGTAAACCGACGTTTCAACTCCTGGAAAGCCTCCACGGCAGCAGGAGCCCAATTAACCACATCGGAGCCCTTCTTGGTCATATCCGTCAAAGGCTTCACAATGCTAGAAAAGTTAGCGATAAAACGACGGTAGAAGTTAGCGAAACCCAAGAACTTCTGAAGACTCTTAACTGACGAGGGCTGAGTCCAATCAAGAATAGCTCGGACCTTGACTGGGTCCATCTCCACAGCAGAAGGGGAAAAAATGAACCCCAAAAAGGGAACCTTCTGTACACCAAAAAGACACTTTGAGCCCTTGACAAACAAAGAATTTTCACGCAAAATTTTAAAGACCATCCTGACCTGCTCCACATGCGAGTCCCAATTATCAGAAAAAACCAGAATATCATCCAGATAAACGATCAAAAATTTATCCAGATAGTTCCGGAAAATGTCATGCATAAAGGACTGAAAAACTGAAGGGGCATTAGAGAGCCCAAAAGGCATCACCAAGTACTCAAAATGACCTTCGGGCGTATTGAATGCGGTTTTCCATTCATCCCCTTGCTTAATGCGCACAAGGTTGTACGCACGACGAAGGTCTATCTTGGTAAACCACTTGGCACCTTTAATCCGGGCAAACAAGTCAGACAACAGCGGCAAAGGATACTGAAATTTGACAGTGATCTTATTTAAAAGCCGATAGTCAATACAAGGCCTCAAAGATCCGTCCTTTTTAGCCACAAAAAAGAATCCCGCACCAAGAGGGGAAGAAGACGGACGGATGTGTCCTTTCTCCAGAGACTCCTTGATATATGAACGCATAGCGGTATGTTCAGGTATCGACAGATTAAACAGTCTTCCCTTAGGAAATTTACTGCCTGGAATCAAATCTATTGCACAGTCACATTCCCTATGAGGAGGCAATGCACTGGACCTGGACTCGCTAAAGACATCCTGATAATCAGACAAATACTCAGGAACTTCCGAAGGCGTAGAAGAAGCAATAGACACAGGCAGGGAATCCTCATGAATACCACAACAGCCCCAACTAGACACTGACATAGCCTTCCAGTCAAGGACTGGATTATGGGTCTGTAACCATGGCAGCCCCAAAACAACCAAATCATGCATTTTATGTAGAACGAGAAAACGTATCACCTCGCGGTGTTCAGGAGTCATGCACATGGTAACCTGTGTCCAAAACTGCGGTTTATTTTCTGCTAATGGCGTAGCATCAATACCCCTAAGAGGGATAGGATTTTCTAATGGTTCAAGAATAAAACCACAGCGCTTAGCAAATGAGAGATCCATAAGACTCAGGGCAGCACCTGAATCTACAAACGCCATGACAGGATAAGATGACAGTGAGCAAATCAAAGTTACAGACAGAATAAACTTAGGATGCAATTTACCAACGGTGACAGGACTAACAACCTTAGATATACGTTTAGAGCATGCTGAGATAACATGTGTAGAATCACCACAGTAGTAGCACAAGCCATTCCGGCGTCTATGAATTTTCCTCTCATTTCTAGTCAGGATTCTATCACATTGCATCAAATCAGGTGTCCGTTCAGACAACACCATGAGGGAATTTGCGGTTTTTCTATCACATTGCATCACATCAGGTGTCTGTTCAGACAACAACATGAGGGAATTTGCGGTTTTGCGCTCCCGCAACCGCCGGTCAATTTGAATAGCCAGGGACATGGTATCATTCAGACCTGTGGGAATGGGAAAACCCACCATAACATTCTTAATGGCCTCAGAAAGGCCATTTCTAAAATTAGCGGCCAGTGCACACTCGTTCCAATGTGTCAGCACGGACCATTTCCGAAATTTTTGGCAATACACCTCAGCCTCGTCCTGGCCCTGAGACATAGCCAGCAAGGCTTTCTCTGCCTGAATCTCAAGATTGGGTTCCTCATAAAGTAAACCGAGCGCCAGAAAAAACGCATCAATATCAGCCAATGCCGGATCTCCTGGCGCCAACGAAAAAGCCCAATCTTGAGGGTCACCCCGTAAGAATGAAATAACAATTTTTACTTGTTGAGCAGAGTCTCCAGACGAACAAGGTTTCAGGGACAAAAACAATTTACAATTATTCCTGAAATTCCTAAACTTAAATCGGTCTCCTGAAAACAGTTCAGGAATCGGAATCTTGGGTTCAGACCTAGGATTTCTGGTAACATAATCTTGTATACCCTGCACACGAGCGGCAAGCTGGTCCACACTTGTAATCAAGGTCTGGACATTCATGTCTGCAGCAAGCTTAAGCCACTCTGAGGTAAAGGGGAAAAGAAAAAAAAAAAAAAAAAAAAAAAAAAATGAGAGAGGGAAAAAAAAAACTCAAAATTTTCTTTCTTATAATCCCACTTCTGCAATGCATTAAACATTTAATACTGGCCTGGCATACTGTTATGACCCCAGTGGACAGGGTCTCAGAGGAACGTGTAAGTCTGCGAGATTCAAAAATCCAGCTCATAGGGCTGTGGTAACTGGGTTGACCAAATAGCTACTCCTAACGCCAACACTAGAAGTAGCCGGGGATCATGCCTACGGTGATCGCTAGATGACTCGCGCCAGCCGGAGAATCTAACTACCCCTAGGAGAAGAAAACAAAGACCTCTCTTGCCTCCAGAGAAAGGGACCCCAAAGCAAGATACAAGCCCCCCACAAATAATAACGGTGAGGTAAGAGGAAATGACAAACACAGAAATGAACCAGGTTCAGCAAAGAGAGGCCAGCTTACTAATAGCAGAATATAGCAAGATAACTTATCTGGTTAACAAAAACCCTATAAAAATCCACGCTGGAGATTCAAGAACCCCCGAACCGTCTAACGGTCCGGGGGGAGAACACCAGCCCCCTAGAGCTTCCAGCAAAGGTCAGGATACAGATTGGAACAAGCTGGACAAAAATACCAAACAAAACAAAAGCAAAAAGCAAGGAAGCAGACTTAGCTTGAAATACAGGAACCCGGATCATAGGACAAGAGCACAACAGATTAGCTCTGATTTCAACGATGCCAGGCATTGAACTGAAGGGTCCAGGGAGCTTATATAGCAACGACCCTGAACTAACGGCCCAGGTGAGGATATAGGAAAAGACAGAAGCTCCAGAGTCAAATCACTAATGACCACTAGAGGGAGCAAAAAGCAAAATCACAACAATACAGGTATATACTATATACAGGAGGAGATGACACACACATATATACTATATACAGGGGATATGACACACAGGTATATACTATATACAGGAGGAGATGACACACAGGTATATACTATATACAGGAGGAGATGACACACAGGTATATACTATATACAGGAGGAGATGACATACAGGTACATACTATATACAGGGGAGATGACACACAGTTATATACTATATACAGGGGAGATGACACACAGGTATATACTATATACAGGGGAGATGACACACAGGTATATACTATATACAGGGGAGATGACACACAGGTATATACTATATACAGGAGGAGATGACACACAGGTATATACTATATACAGGAGGAGATGACATACAGGTACATATTATATATGGGAGATGACATACAGGTACATAATATATACAGGGGAGATGACACACAGATATATACTATATACAGGAGGAGATGACACACAGGCTTATACTATATACAGGGGAGATGACACATGTATATACTATATACAGGAGGATATGACACACAGATATATACTATATACAGGAGCAGATGACACACAGGTATATACTATATACAGGAGGAGATGACACACAGGTATATACTATATACAGGAGGAGATGACACACAGGTATATACTATATACAGGAGGAGATGACATACAGGTACATACTATATACAGGAGGAGATGACACACAGGTATATACTATATACAGGAGCAGATGACACACAGGCATATACTATATACAGGAGGAGATGACACACATATATACTATATACAGGAGGAGATGACATACAGGTATATACTATATAAAAGAGGAGATGACACATAGGTATATAGAGGAGGAGACGACATACAGCAGGTATATACTATATACAGGGGAGATGACATACAGGTATATACTATGTACAGGAGATGACATACAAGTATATACTATATATAGGAGGAGATGACATACAGGTATATAGTATATACAGAAGAGATGACATACAGGTATATACTATATACAGGAAGAGATGACACATAGGTATATACAATATACAGGAGGAGATGACATACAGCAGGTATATACTATTTACAGGAGAGATGGCATACAGGTATATACTATATACAGGAGATGACATACAAGTGTATACTATATATAAGGGAGATGACAAACATGTATATACTGAGGGGAAAATGAGAGGTGTGAGGTGAAAATGAGGGGTGTGAGGTGAAAATGAAAAGGTGTGAGTGCAAAATGAGAGGAGTGAGGGAAAATAGTGGAGTGATCGGAAAATGACAGATGTGAGGTCGAAATGACAAGTGTTAGGGGGGAATGAGAGGAGTGAGGGGGAAAATAAGAGGAGTGAGGGGGAAAATGAGAGGTGTTATTGACAAAATGAGAGATGTGAGGGGGAAAATGAGAGGCGTGATGGGAAAATTAGAGAAGTGAGGTGCTATAACTAACCACAGATATTTACTATGCCCAGGCAACGCCGGGCTCTTCAGCTAGTATATATATACATATATATATATATATATATATAATTGTCTAAGGGTTTAATTGTCTGTCTGTCCTGGAAATCCCGCGTCTCTGATTGGTCGAGGCCGCCAGGCCTCGACCAATCAGCGACGGGCATTGTCCTCCACTGCTGTCAAGTGTCGCCATTGTGTTGTCTAAGGGTCTAATTGTCTGTCTGTCTCGGAAATCCCACCTTGCTGATTGGTCGAGGCCAGCCTGCCTCGACCAATCAGCAATGGGCACAGTCTACCGTGAATTCTGGAATCATCATTGTCCTCCACTGCTGTCAAGTGCCGCCATTGTGTAGGGTGTGTGCCTGCGTCTCCCTGTATGGGCGGCATCTCCCTGTGTTTCTATCTTAGAATGGGTCGTAAACGAAAATACGCCAATGAGGATGACCAAAAAGCAGCAGCAGCAAGAAAACAACAACATCGGGAACAGGAGACACCACAATAAACTGCCGCCAGACAAGCCCAGGATGTGGAATGTCACAGACAACGTCGCCAACCGGAGACACCACAACAAACTGTTGTACGACAGGAACAACATGATCGCCAAATTCATAAAAAACAAATGCTCTACCAACTAAGGCACGACCAAGACAATATTCAACAACTTGCACATTACGTAACAGACAATGAAAGTACAATTCATGAACACTACTGTTCACACAGGCGACACAGCTACAACGCGCCTGCGGAAGGTGAGTATATGTTTATTTTTTATTTTTTTAACCTGTGTCATACGTGGCTGGGCAATATACTACGTAGGCTGTGCAATATACTACGTGGACATGCATATTCTAGAATACCCGATGCGTTAGAATCGGGCCACCATATATACTGGGCAATATACTATGTTGCTCTGATCTGTATACTACGTCACTGGGCAATATAATACGTCACTGGGCAATATACTACGTCACTGGGCAGTATACTACGTAACTGGGCAATATACTATGTGGCTCTGTGCTGTATACTACGTCACTGGGCAATATAATACGTGGCTGGGCAATATACTACGTCACTGGGCAATATACTACGTGGCTGGGCAATATACTACGTCACTGGGCAATATACTATGTCACTGGGCAGTATACTACGTAACTGGGCAATATACTATGGCTCTGTGCTGTATACTATGTCACTGGGCAATATACAATGTAATTGGGCAATATACTACGTGGCTGGGCAATATACTACGTGGACATACATATTCTAGAATACCCGATGCGTTAGAATCGGGCCACCATCTAGTATATATATATATATATATATATATATATATATATATATATATAATATATAAAGCTGAATGTGTGTATGTATGTATGTATGTATGTGTGTGTGTATGTCCGGGATTGGCATCTGAACCGTCGCAGCTACAGCCACAAAATTTTGCACAGTCACACGTCTGGACCCCGAGAGCGTCATAGGCTATGTTGTGAGTTGAAATTTTAACCCCGCGCTTTCCAATTCACCAAACAATTTTGCCCCTATCTACATAATGGGGAAAAAGTGAAAGGAAAAGTGTTGGAGGCGTCGCAGCTACAGGCACAAAATTTTGCACAGTCACACGTCTGGACCCCGAGAACATCATAGGCTATGTTGTGAGTTGAAATTTTAACCCCGCGCTTTCCAATTCACCAAACAATTTTGCCCCTATCTACATAATGGGGGAAAAATGAAAGGAAAAGTGTTGGAGGCAAATTAACAGCTGCCAGATGTGAACAAGGGGGACTTAAAGAATGAGAGCGATGGCGCAAAAGAGTATATACTGTACAGTTGCTAAGGTGGGGCCCCAACATGGGATAATCACCACACACGGGGATATGAACACACACACACAAAATGCGCCACACACTACCACGTGCTCGAACACATATACCACCCTCAGCGCACATTTCACCACACATACACCAACCTCGCCACATAAAAGTCGAAACACAAAAGTCGAAACACAAAAGTCGCCGCTCAAAACTCGCCACGCACAAAACTCTCCACATGCAAAACTCGCCACACGTGCAAAACTCACCTCATGGAAAACTCGCCACACGCAAAACTTGCACACGCGGAAAAATTGCCACATGCACAAAAGTTGCAACACATGCAAAAGTTGCCTCACACAAAACTTGCACATACTCAAAAGGCACCACACATAAAACTCGCCACGCGCAAAACTCGCCATGCGCAAAACTTGCTGCACATAACTTGCTACACTAACCTGTCACATGCAACTCGACACACAAAAAGTTGCTACACGCATGTCGCCACACAAAACTCATCTCACAAAAGTCGCTACATGCATGTCGCCACACGCAACTCAACACACACAACTTGACACACGAAACTCGCCCTAAAACACACACAAGTCTGGTATTGTCCTTCAAAAATAAAAATCTGATTAATAAGCAGACAAACTACAAGAGCAACAAATGTACCATATAGGAATCCGGCAGCTGTTAGTCACATGACCAGTCTATTATGTGTGTGTGTGAGCTAATATATACTGCCAGGGGGGAGGGCTTCCTGTTGGCTGGGGATTTATCAGGCTGCCAATAGCAACCAATCACAGCTCAGCTTCTATTTTGCTACAGTTAATTAATCTGAGCTCTGATTGGTTAATATAGGCAACAAAGACATTCTCAGTATAACAAAGCTAATATATGTTGTGAAATTCTTCTATTAGCTTAGTTTTTGCCTTTTAATAATTACATTTCTATCTATTTGTTTTGTGGTTTTTGTGTGCAGAATAAATTTTTGTTAACACATTCTATTTTGCTAACAGCAGTCATTAACCCGGGCGAAGCCGGGTAGTACAGCTAGTACATATATAACGTTGAAAGATTAAGTTTTGTTTACCTTCAGCTGCCACTAGGGGGAATGTAGATGTTTCCTGCACACTATAATATTATTGAGTTCAATACAAAAATTGTATGCAGTCAGCTCCCTCTAGTGGTGGCTGCCGGCTGAGAGAATTTTATTGTTTTAGCCAATGCAGTAAATAAACTTATGACAGCCTTGAACAGCAGTACGCCGGAGTCTAAATTGTGTCAATTCTAACAGGCTTGCAACCTTAGAAATTTGGCACATCTTTGTCAGTTTGTGCACAAAAAATAAATTAAATTCATACCAGAAATGAGCAGGTGAAGGGGCGTGGCTATGTAGTCCAAGAGAGAGGACGCACCTCAGGAGAGCTCTGGTCATCCTTAACTGAATCCTGCCATAAATCCCGCTTTACCGGCTGCACCGGCTGGAAAGGTGCTCTTGGGACCCGAGGAGACCGGCGACCCCCGGAAGCGGTGGTTTTGGAGTCCAGGGACGCCGGGAGGTGAAGTGACCTGGACGGGCGGTAAAATCCCTGGGCTGCGGCGGCCATCTTGGGGCGCGTGTTCCAGTATACAGGGATGCGACGCCGGTGGTTACCGGAGCCAGATACATCTCCCCTGGAGGAGGCAGACACCTGCGCTGAAGCGGGAGCGCTGTGGAACGCTGAGATACAGGTGCTGGGTCTGGGGCAGCGGGCAGCACCTGGGAGACGGCAGCCATCACTGCAGCGCGCTCTCCACCAGTAAGGAGAGCGGCGCTATACAGCAAGACTGCGGTACAATCCGGGAGGTGAGCGCATCATTGCAGTACTAAAGGGGTAGTGCGGTGTGTGCCCTGGAAGATTGGGCCCTGCACCCCCCTTATCTGACAAGCTCCTGTTTGTGCCATAAACTTTGGAGGGATTAACCCCTCCCTCTCTGCTGTGCTGCCTGTGGAGGCTGTGGGCTGCTCTGGGACATAGTGCCTGGGTGAATCCTGTGTTGCTGCTTCTATGAATATCTGACAATCCCCTTATCTGGCTGGTGATCTTCCTGGGATCTATTTCAGAATTTAACTTTGCCGGATCAGCTATTGGGGAATAGACCAGCTATAACTATATGTGTGATCCTTCTGAAGGGTCCTTCTGCTAACCGCCATGCAGCACTCTAAAGGATCGGGGGCTGCTGAGAAATTAAAGAAATATACCAGAGAAGACACCTCTGATAATGTACGCACTCTCAGAAATAATCCCACGCAGCACCAACGCAAAAATCGTCCTTCTGACAGTAATGAGGAGGGACAACAGGACGAACTGACTCTTAAACAAGCGTCTGAGCAACTGATGCAGGCTATATCCCTCACTAGATCTTCTCTTACTGAGAAAATAGAAGACGTACATACTGAAGTGGGTCGCTTGCGACATGATATGCAAGCTATGAGAGGGGGCATCTCGGAGGTTGAAACAAGAGTGTCTCAGATAGAGGACACCATTACCCCTATGGAAGCTAAGTTGTCAAAAGCCGCCGGGTCCGTGAATGCCTGGAAACAAAAAGCAGACGACCTGGAAAATAGACTGCGCCGTAATAACATTCGAATTATTGGCTTGCCGGAGCGCTCGGGGGGGTCAGCAACCTGAGCAATTCCTAGAGGACTGGCTTAAAACCTCCCTGGGAGATGGATTCTCCTCAACATTTTCTGTGGAGAGGGCCCATAGAGTACCGACGAGGCCTCTTCCCCCCGGAGCTCCGCCCAGGCCCTTTTTGGCGCGTGTTCTCAACAGCAGGGACAGAGATGCGATACTCCGCTTGGCGAGGCAGAAGGGCCCTATTAAATTCAATAACGCCACTATATCAATTTTCCCGGATTTCTCTATGGAGCTCCAAAAGCAGCGAGTTCGATTTGTGGAAGTTAAGAAGGGGCTCAGGGATAAAAACATCATTTATTCCATGCTTTACCCAGCTCGGCTCCGCATTGTCCACGAAGGCTCTTCCCTGTTTTTTACAGATCCGGCGGAGGTAACCGAATGGTTACGAACATACAAGGTGTCTAATGTGCCGGACTCCTGAGCAATCTTCCTTATCCAATGGCAATACAAAATGGAGCTCTCCGTACAAGGTGTTGAGCTTATCAACAATACCGAACGCTGATTCCAGTGAGGGTATCCCCTTTTCTAATTGACTGTAGGAGTGTAGGATTATACTCCTCCGCTGTTCAAGTTTTATTTTGTTTGGGTTCTTATACCAGTTTTGACTGTTTGATATGTTTGATAGTCGCCATTGATAATTCTGTGCTCTGCGTGGTGTTCCTGATCTCTACACGAGCTATGGTGTATAATATTCCTTTTCTCAAGTGTAGCTATGGGGTCTGAGATTATATGTATGACTTGGAATGTACGGGGTATTAAGACCCCCCGTAAAAAAATCAAGGTATTTTCATAGATTAAGCGGTATCATCCCCATGTTGTAGCACTTGTAGAGACACATCTGACCAGGGACACAGCTAAATGTACACAAAAGCCATGGGTGCAGTGGTCCCTTCACGCATTTCATACCAGCTATTCAAGAGGGGTCTCTCTGCTAATCCATAGAAGTGTTAGATGGGAGGCCAGGGAGGCAAGACGAGATCCCGAAGGTCGTTTTGTTTTTGTACATGCCTTTATTAACACGCGGGAATACGTGATACTGTGCGTCTATAACCCACCCCCAGCTAATATATCGGTTCTCCGCATGGCAATGGGATTCTCCCTAAATTATCCTGATGCTAGTATTATTTGTATGGGAGATTTTAACTTAGTCATGGATAGTTCCTTAGATAGATTGAGACTGAATGACGGGATGTCTGGGGGCCCTTCTACTCAATCCTCTTCTCAATTGGCACTGTTTATGAATGGTAGCGGATGGCTGGACCTATTGAGAATACGTCACCCTGGGATAAGGGATTACACTTGTCACTCGTCAACTAGACGGTCTCTATCTCGTATAGACTATATATTTGGGTCTAGTGACCTGGCATTATGGGTGGATAGTGTTGAGCATGGCAATAGGGGGATATCGGACCACAGTCCAGTTATTCTTAAACTTAAATACGGTCAGTCAAATAATACTATACCCTGGAAATTGAATCCCTTCTGGCTGAAATTAATAGATTCTAGCGATAGAACGGTGGATCAGCTGAATTGTTTTATCTTTAGCCACCCAGACCCCTCAAATCTTAGTCTGTTTTGGGATACTCTAAAAGCATATCTAAGGGGATGTCTATCCTCCACAATTTCCTATATTAAAAGGATGACGGCGGGAGAGGATGACGAGATGGAGCGACAGTTGAAGGAATCCGAGACCGCCTATGTAACCAACCAAACTAGTGGCAACAGGGTAGCATGGCTTACTTCCCAAAGGTTATATACCCAACATATAGACACAAAATCAAAACGCAAATTGTTTTTTACCCGTCAATCCTATTTCGAATTGGGGAACCAGGCCAGTAAACTATTGGCTTTTTAGTACGCCAACACAACACATCTAATGCAGTATTACAGTATTACAGATCCGGGCACTTGATGGTTCATTGGTATCCTCTACTGAGGAGATCCTCCAGTGTTTTCACGATTACTATAAATCTTTATACAAGTCTAGTAGTGGTTTTGGTGTTCCTGAATGTGCAGACTATTTATCGGACATAGCATTCCCCTCATTGAGTCCAGCTCAGCAAGCCTTTATGGAGGCTGAGTTCACTTTGGAGGAGGTAGAGCAAGCTATAATGGATATGGCCACCGGGAAGGCCCCTGGACCTGATGGGTTTCCTATTGAGCTGTATAAGAAATATCGGGGTCAACTGGCACCACTTTTATTGAAGGTACTTAGGAGTATATGGGAGGGAGAGTTTATGCCCGAAACATTTTATGATGCAAACATTATTGTGCTTAAAAAAGAAGGGAAGGATCCTCTGGAATGTGGATCGTATCGCCCCATATCACTAGTAAACGTAGATTACAAAATTTTTACTAAAATATTGGCCACTAGACTAAATACGCTCATATTAGACCTTATACACCCAGATCAAACTGGCTTTATGCCTGGGAAAAGTACTTCTATCAATATCAGGCGGGTCCAATAGGTGATTCAGTATAGCTCTCTAGAGCCGGATAATAGTTGGGCGCTGGCATCGCTGGATACGGCCAAGGCGTTCGACTCTCTCGAGTGGCCTTTCCTCTCTGCGTGTCTGCAGAAATATGGTTTTGGAGAGAAATTTATTAGGGGGATAGACACGCTGTATAAGAATCCCAGGGCGCGTGTAATCGTAAATAATTCCACCTCTGATTCTTTTACCTTACACAGGGGAACTCGTCAGGGGTGCCCTCTGTCCCCCGCTCTCTTCGCCCTTGCGATAGAGGCTTTAGCAATACGCATAAGATCCTCTACGGATATCAAGGGAATAAATATTGCGGATCATGTGGATACCATTGGCCTTTATGCTGATGACATGGTAATATTTATGGATAAAATAGAAGAAACTCTACCACAAGTGATAGCGACCATAGATAAATTTAGTAAATTCTCCGGTCTATATATAAACTGGGATAAATCTGTCCTGATGCCTTTATCTCATACTTCGGTTCCCTGTCTCGGGACTCTCACATCGCTGCCTGTAGTTTCCAACTTCAAATATCTAGGTATTCATATGTCTCAATACAGTCGGCTAGACCTACAACATAACATCTATCCACTGATGGATTTGGTCAAGTCTAAATTTATAACCTGGAGTAGACTCCCCCTCTCTGTCGCAGGCCGCATCAACCTAATTAAAATGATACTGCTTCCCAAACTCAATTATTGCTTTCAACATAGTGCTGTACCAATACCCAAGTCATTTTTCGCAAAATTAAATTCCTTAATCACATCTTTTATATGGGGGAAGACCAGGCCCAAACTCAAACTATCTATTCTACAGAGACCAAAAAAGGGGGGTGGGGCAGCTTTACCAGACCTCTATCTGTACTACCTTGCTGGGCAGGCTAAGGCGATAAGTAAGTGGATGCCTAATAGCTCCCTACCTAATTCCGAGAGTCATTTAATTCATTCTGCCCGGATTGATTGCCCACTGGGATTTTTGGAGATGGAGAAACTTGGTGCTTGTCGTCTGTTGCCTATGCTCCAGCTGGCGAGATTGGTATGGAGACAAATAAAAAGAATTATTAAATTTGTGGATGTCTTAGCTGAAATGCCACTGTGGAATAATGGTTATATACCAGAATTACTAAATCACCCATCCACTGATTTCTGGGTCTCCTGTGGTGTTCTCTCGGTGAACGATATACATAACCAGGGGGTTTTTGTAACCTTTGAACATCTACAGAATAATTACAACATCCCTAGGTCTCAATTCTTCCGGTATTTACAATTAAGGTCAGCTTTCCAATCGCACATACGGAATGTAGATACGGGTCGGTCGATCTCTTCTTTACCTTTGATAGGTATCCTCAAATCACAGGGTCCTCAAGGACTCATTTCCTCTCTATATACATATCTACTATCCGAGGGAGATGGGTCTGTCATCAATTCTGTCAAAGGGAAATGGGAGGAACTCCTTCCTGATGTACTGGGAGAGGAATGGGAAGATATTCTAGAATCTCCAACTAAAGTTTCCCCTTCAATCAATAATAGGATGACCCAGTTATATATCATATATCAGACCTATTTGACCCCGACGCGACTCTTTAAAATGGGCCGCTTACATTCGTCAGATTGCTTACGGTGTCATATGCCTGATGCAGATTTTGTTCATATGATTTGGAGGTGCCCTGTAGTTCTTCATTACTGGAGAGAGGTAACGACATTATTAACGTCTTTACTGTGGATCCCTGTCCCGCTCGAACCATTGACCTGTTTGTTCGGGGTGTGGGATACGGAGACTTGGGATCATTATACTGGGATCTTTCTCCGAGAGACGCTCTTTTTAGCACGGAAGGTATTGGCGTTAAGATGGATGGGTGGCTACCCCCCGACCCTTAGAGTTTGGATTGATCTGGTGAATTCAATTATCCCATATGAAAGAACAATGTATCAAAATAGAGGATGTCCAGGTAAATTCGAGAAGATATGGGGCAGATGGAATTCCTCTTATCGCACTCTATAGTCTGCACTGACCAGACATCTACATAGGAAGGTGGGCTTGTGGTTTTCGGGGGCATCGCTCATAGAACAGGATTTAAATCTGTTTTTCTTTTGGCGACTTACTGTTAATGGTTAAAGTTGTTAAAGTTGTATAATAGGTATTTTCTTATAAGGAACTAATGATTTAACATGCACATTCCATTACCTTTGTAACCTCTGGTATGACGATATTTTGCAACTGTTTGTATTTCATGGTATAATTAATGACGATAATTGCAAATGTGTGCAATGTTTGTTTATTCTGAACTACAGTAATAAACGAATTTAAAGAAAAAGAAATGAGCAGGTGTATATTTGCTCTAAAATTTACAAACAATAGTAAGGGAAGTATAAATGGCACTAAGGGAAATGGCTATCCACGTCCCTGGGAATGGCGCTCATTCCCAGCTACATGGATCGCCATTTCCCTTAGCTCCAGCTGACCATGGGTTCCTCCTTCTTTACACATGGCATCCAGGCAGCCTGAGTCCCTGCTTAAGTACCACTAGACCACAGGACAACTACACTCGAATATAGAAATTCTGCAACTATACCAGTTCTAATGAAGGTCCAAACCAGTGCCGAAAACATTTAACAAGCAACGGTTATGTTTTTTGATGCACAATAATTTTCACACTTTATTCTCTCATGAGTGCAAAGTCTTTTCAACTTTTTTGTCTGGGATGCAGTTACTGACGGCTCAGCCGCCCAATCTGGTACAGGATCGTGCTGAAGCTGTGCATACTTTGATTGACAGCTCAGTGCCCAGTCTGATGCTGAGGCATACTGATCTGTCGGTGTTTTGATTGACAGATTGGCTGTCCAATCTGAGATTGGTAGGTGCTGGCTGTCTCCAGGTGTTCGTTGTCCCAGGTGATTACCCAGCTTCTTAGCTGGACTGTTAGTCCCAAACCTCTGCCAGACACAGCTTCAGCTGAGTGTGGTTGACTTTCTCTTTGCCTAGTGTTTTGTTTGATGATCTTTCATTGCTTCACCTTGGACCTTGTACTGACTCTCCATCTGTTCAACACCTTTGTTGTAATCCACTATCTTCCTGTTTGACCTCAGACCGTTGTCCAACTATGCCTTTGTCTCTTCCCTCTGTATATGACGTACCCTTGTGGCTTTTGACCTCTGACTTCTTGACTATCCCAACTCAAGGCTTGTCCATGAGAAGTGACTCAGCATCACATTACATCTGGCTAATACGTTTTTCTTTTTTGCCAGAATGGATCCTGTGCATGCGCTTAGTGACCAGGTGGCCAATTTGACATAGATGACTCAGGATCTGGCTAAGAGATGCAAGAGGCTGGAGTCACCACTATATCAGTTGGAATGATGCAGCTCCCAGGTGTCAGTTCCACAAAGGCATTTCCGAAACTCTGAAGTATGCTCTGGTTCTTCATGAAGCCCCTTCTCTGGTGGAGGCCATGACCCAGGCCATATAACTGCACCACAGAATCTGCAAGAGACATGGGGAACAGCAGGCTGCCCATTATACTTCCTGGAGAAGGTCCATTTACCGGAGGTGAAGCCATAGGAGGTGTTGTGAATTAGACTTTTTTGGCTCCCTCTTGTGGTTACTAGTGATATGACTCTGGGATTTCCTTTCCTCAGTTTGCACCCAGCTGGGTCGTTACTTCAGGGGTGTTGCTATATAAACCTCCTGGAACCTTAGTCCAGTGCCTGGCATCGGTGTTATCAGACACATTCTGTTTGCTCCTGTTTGCTGGTCCTGGTTCGTGCTAAATTAAGCTAAGTCTTGCTTCTTTGTTTTTTGGGTTATTTGTTTGCTATCATTTTTGTCCAGCTTGTACTAAATGTGATTCCTGACCTTGCTGGAAGCTCTAGGGGGCTGGTGTTCTCCCCCCGGGCCGTTAGACGGTTCGGGGGTTCTTGAATTTCCAGTGTGGATATTTTTGATAGGATTTTTTGCTGACCATATAAGTTATCTCTCTATATTCTGCTATTAGTTAGTGGGCCTCTCTTTGCTAAATACCTAGCTCATTCTTGTGTTTGTCTTTTCCTCTTACCTCACCGTTATTATTTGTGGGGGGCTTCTATCCAACTTTTTGGGGTATTTCCTCTGGAGGCAAGAAAGGTCTTTCTTTTCCCTTCTAGGGGTAGTTAGCTCTCCGGCTGGCACGAGACGTCTAGGATCAACGTAGGAACGTTCCCCGGCTGCTGGTAGTTGTGGTGCTAGGATTAGTTATATGGTCAGCCCAGTTACCACTGCCCTATGAGCTGGTTTTCTGTATTTACAGACTTAGCATTATTCCTGAGACCCTCTGCCATTGGGGTCATAACAGTATGCCAGGCCAACATTGAATGTTTAAAGCATTGCAGAAGTGGGATAATAAGAAAGGAAATTCTGAGGGTTTTTTTTCTTTCCTTCTCTTCCTCCCCTTTACCTTTGAGTGGCTTGTGCTTGCTGCAGACATGAATGTCCAGACCTTGATTACAAGTGTTGACCAGCTGGCAGCTCGTGTGCAGGGTATACAAGATTTTGTTACCAGTAGTCCTATGTCTGAACCTAAAATACCTATTCCGGAATTGTTTTCTGGAGATCGATTTAGGTTTAGGAATTTCAAGAATAATTGTAAATTGTTTCTTTCTCTGAGACCCCGTTCATCTGGAGATTCAGCTCAGCAAGTTAAAATTGTTATTTCCTTTTTGCGGGGCGACCCTCAGGATTGGGCTTTCTCACTAGCGCCAGGAGATCCGGCATTGGCGAATATTGACGCGTTTTTTCTGGCGCTCGGATTGCTTTACGAGGAACCCAATCTTGAAATTCAGGCAGAAAAAGCCTTGCTGGCTATTTCTCAGGGTCAGGATGAAGCTGAAGTGTATTGCCAAAAATTTTGGAAATGGTCCGTGCTTACTCAGTGGAATGAGTGTGCTCTGGCCGCAAATTTCAGAAATGGCCTTTCTGAAGCCATTAAGAATGTGATGGTGGGTTTCCCCATTCCTACAAGTCTGAATGATTCTATGGCGCTTGCTATTCAAATTTACCGGCGTTTGCGGGAGCGCAAAACCGCTAATCCTCTGGTGGTGTTGTCTGAACAAACACCTGATTTAATGCAATGTGATAGAATTCAGACTAGAAATGAATGGAAAAATCATAGACGTCAGAATGGGTTGTGTTTTTACTGTGGTGATTCTACACATGTTATATCAGCATGCTCTAAACGCCTAACAAGGGTTGTTAGTCCTGTCGCCATTGGTAATTTGCAACCTAAATTTATTTTGTCTGTGACTTTAATTTGCTCTTTGTCTTCTTACCCTGTTATGGCGTTTGTGGATTCAGGTGCTGCCCTGAGTCTTATGGATCTGTCGTTTGCCAAGCGCTGTGGTTTTGTTCTTGAACCGTTAGTAAATCCTATTCCTCTTAGAGGTATTGATGCTACGCCATTGGCGGAAAATAAACCGCAGTTTTGGACGCAGGTGACCATGTGCATGACTCCTGAACATCGGGAGGTGATTCGTTTTCTTGTTCTGCATAAAATGCATGATTTGGTCGTTTTGGGTCTGCCATGGTTACAGACCCACAATCCAGTCCTGGATTGGAAGGCTATGTCTGTGTCAAGTTGGGGCTGTCAGGGAATTCATGCTGATTCCCCGCCGGTGTCTATTGCTTCCTCTACTCCTTCGGAAGTTCCTGAGTATTTGTCTGATTATCAGGATGTATTCAGTGAGTCCAGATCCAATGCTCTGCCTCCTCATAGGGACTGTGACTGCGCCATAGATTTGATTCCAGGTAGTAAATTTCCTAAGGGAAGATTATTTAATCTGTCAGTACCTGAGCATGCCGCAATGCGTTCATATATCAAGGAGTCTCTGGAGAAGGGGCATATCCGTCCATCCTCTTCCCCTCTTGGTGCGGGATTCTTTTTTGTGGCCAAGAAGGACGGATCTTTGAGACCTTGTATTGACTATCGGCTACTGAATAAAATCACTGTAAAATTTCAGTATCCTTTGCCTCTCTTGTCGGACTTGTTTGCCCGGATTAAGGGTGCCAAGTGGTTCACCAAGATAGATCTTCGTGGTGCGTACAACCTTGTGCGCATTAAGCAAGGTGATGAATGGAAGACTGCATTTAATACGCCCGAAGGTCATTTTGAGTACTTGGTGATGCCTTTTGGGCTTTCTAATGCTCCCTCAGTATTTCAGTCCTTTATGCATGATATTTTCCGGAAGTATCTGGATAAATTTATGATTGTTTATCTGGACGATATTCTGGTTTTCTCTGAAGATTGGGACTCACATGTGGAGCAGGTCAGGATGGTGTTTCAGGTTTTGCGTGAGAATGCCTTGTTTGTTAAAGGCTCAAAGTGTCTCTTTGGAGTACAGAAAGTTCCCTTTTTGGGGTTTATTTTTTCCCCTTCTGCTGTGGAGATGGACCCAGTCAAGGTCCGAGCTATTCATGAGTGGACTCAACCCACGTCAGTTAAGAGTCTTCAGAAGTTCTTGGGTTTTGCTAACTTCTACCGTCGTTTTATCGCTAATTTTTCTAGCGTTGTTAAACCTTTGACGGATATGACCAAGAAAGGTTCTGATGTTGCTAACTGGGCTCCTGCAGCCGTGGAGGCGTTCCAGGAGTTGAAGCGCCGGTTTACTTCGGCGCCTGTTTTGTGCCAGCCTGATGTCTCACTTCCCTTTCAGGTCGAGGTGGATGCTTCTGAGATTGGGGCAGGGGCCGTTTTGTCACAGAGAGGCCCTGGTTGCTCGGTAATGAGACCATGTGCTTTCTTCTCTAGGAAGTTTTCGCCTGCTGAGCGGAATTATGATGTTGGCAATCGGGAATTACTGGCCATGAAGTGGGCATTTGAGGAGTGGCGTCATTGGCTCGAGGGTGCTAAGCATCGTGTGGTGGTCTTGACTGATCACAAAAATTTGATGTATCTCGAGTCTGCTAAACGCTTGAATCCTAGACAGGCCCGCTGGTCATTGTTTTTCTCCCGTTTTGACTTTGTGGTCTCGTATTTACCAGGTTCAAAGAATGTGAAAGCTGATGCTCTTTCAAGGAGCTTTGTGCCTGACTCTCCTGGAGTCACAGAACCTGTTGGTATTCTTAAAGAAGGAGTTATTTTGTCAGCCATTTCTCCTGATTTGCGACGTGTGTTGCAGAGATTTCAAGCTGGTAGACCTGACTCTTGTCCAGCTGACAGACTGTTTGTTCCTGATAAGTGGACCAGCAGAGTCATTTCCGAGGTTCATTCCTCGGTGTTGGCAGGTCATCCGGGAATTTTTGGCACCAGAGATCTGGTGGCTAGGTCATTTTGGTGGCCTTCCTTGTCACGGGATGTACGGTCATTTGTGCAGTCCTGTGGGACTTGTGCTCGAGCTAAGCCTTGCTGTTCCCGTGCCAGCGGGTTGCTCTTGCCCTTGCCTGTCCCGAAGAGGCCTTGGACACATATTTCCATGGATTTCATTTCTGATCTCCCGGTGTCTCGGGGTATGTCTGTCATCTGGGTGGTATGTGATCGCTTTTCAAAAATGGTCCATTTGGTGCCTTTGCCTAAGCTGCCTTCCTCTTCCGATCTGGTTCCTGTGTTCCTTCAGAATGTGGTTCCTTCTGCTGAGCCTCCTGCTCCGGTGTTGGTTGAGGGCGAGTTGGAGTACGTGGTGGAGAAGATCTTGGATTCTCGTCTCTCCAGGCGGAGGCTTCAGTATTTGGTCAAGTGGAAGGGTTATGGTCAGGAGGATAATTCCTGGGTGGTTGCCTCTGATGTGCATGCGGCCGATTTGGTTCGTGCCTTTCACGCTGCTCATCCTGATCGCCCTGGTGGTCTTGGTGAGGGTTCGGTGACCCCTCCTTAAGGGGGGGGTACTGTTGTGAATTAGACTTTTTTGGCTCCCTCTTGTGGTTACTAGTGATATGACTCTGGGATTTCCTTCCCTCAGTTTGCACCCAGCTGGGTCGTTACTTCAGGGGTGTTGCTGTATAAACCTCCTGGAACCTTAGTCCAGTGCCTGGCATCGGTGTTATCAGACACATTCTGTTTGCTCCTGTTTGCTGGTCCTGGTTCGTGCTAAATTAAGCTAAGTCTTGCTTCTTTGTTTTTTGGGTTATTTGTTTGCTATCATTTTTGTCCAGCTTGTACTAAATGTGATTCCTGACCTTGCTGGAAGCTCTAGGGGGCTGGTGTTCTCCCCCCGGGCCGTTAGACGGTTCGGGGGTTCTTGAATTTCCAGTGTGGATATTTTTGATAGGATTTTTTGCTGACCATATAAGTTATCTCTCTATATTCTGCTATTAGTTAGTGGGCCTCTCTTTGCTAAATACCTAGCTCATTCTTGTGTTTGTCTTTTCCTCTTACCTCACCGTTATTATTTGTGGGGGGCTTCTATCCAACTTTTTGGGGTATTTCCTCTGGAGGCAAGAAAGGTCTTTCTTTTCCCTTCTAGGGGTAGTTAGCTCTCCGGCTGGCGCGAGACGTCTAGGATCAACGTAGGAACGTTCCCCGGCTGCTGGTAGTTGTGGTGCTAGGATTAGTTATATGGTCAGCCCAGTTACCACTGCCCTATGAGCTGGTTTTCTGTATTTACAGACTTAGCATTATTCCTGAGACCCTCTGCCATTGGGGTCATAACAGGAGGTTAGAGTTACCAGTCTTCGTGCTGTGGAGAAAAAACGCAGACAAGATCTTGAACTCTGTCTGTACTGTGGTCTCTCTGAACATTTTCTCAAGAATTGCCCAACTCGTCCTCAGGCCAGCAAAGCGTTAGGTTAATGTCTGAGTCTGGGTGATGGCCGAGGAGGTCACCCAGACTCCCAGGTACCTTTTTCTTCTTAAAGCACTGCTAAATAGGTTTTATTCTTCAGGAACCAGGTGTTATCAACATTGGTGTTCATTGACTGTAGATCTGCTGCTAACTTTGTTGATTCAGGACTGGTTTTGAAATTAGGATTAGGGACAGTTAGTTTGGAAATGCCTATTCAAATTTTCTCCATTGACAAGACATTGTTAGCCTGGATTGTGGTTAAGAGGGTAATGGTGGATTTCTCTCTCCAAGTGGAAGCACTCCACTCTGATTCAATTTCCTGCTTTGTTTTGGATAATTTATCTGCTGGGTTGGTACTGGGGCTTCCATGGCTGCAGATTCGTAATCCTGTTATTGATTGGTGTCAGAAGGAGATTGTAAAATGGAGCTCAAATTGTTACAAGGAATGTCTACAGTCTGTACAAATATGCGTTGTTAATCTGAAGGGTCTGCCGGGGTACCTGACCGACTTTTGGAGATGTGTTCTTGGATTTGCCTGGGCCTGAACAGGCCACCATGAAATAATATGTTAATGAACATTTAAAAAAGAGTTATATCAGTCCTTCCTCCTCCCCTGTAGCTGCTGGATTTTTCTCTACAAAAAAAAAGATGGTGGCCTCCGTCCCTGCCTCAATTTCCGAGAACTAAACAAAATCACGGTTCAAAATACTTACCCACTTCCACTCATCCCCGACATAAATAATCAGCTTCTGGGGGTCAGGTGGTTTTCTAAACTTGATCTTAGAGGGGCTTACAATTTGATATGCATCTGGAAGGTTGATGAGTGGAAAACGGCGTTCTTAAGGTCTGAGGGTCTATTTGAAAATCCTGTCATGCCATTTGGATTATCTACTGCACCTACTGTTTTTCACAATTTTATGAATGATATTTTGATTGCATTGGAAAATTTGTTTTGATTTACCTGGATGATAGTCTAATTTTCTCGACTGATTTGAACACTCACCAGAAACATGTCCATGTTGTGCTACAGAGATTGAGGGAGAACTCTTTGTTTACTAAATTAAAAAAACGTGTTTTTTCTGTCCAGGGAAATTCATTCTTCGGGATTATCTTGTCAGCAGAAGGGTTTAAGATGGGCTCTTGGAAGGTTCAGGCAATAATTGATTGGGTTCAACCTCGTGATCTTAATGTTTTGCAACGTTTTCTGGAATTCACCAACTCACAGGCCAACAAAAAACAACTTTTTTTATGTTTCTTTGATGAAAATAGGCAAATATTACTAATTTTGGGTCGAGAAACTCAAATATACCCACAGAATTGTTTAATTAGCTCTCGTTTTTTAGATACACGCCATGGAAGTATGTGCTGTAGGTAGCGAGAAGAATTCATTACAAGAGTATAAATTGCACAGTACAGTACACATATTTAGTATCGCCGCGTCCGTAACGACCCAACCTATAAAACTGTCCCACTAGTTAACCCCTTCAGTAAACACCGTAAGAAAAAAAAAAAAAAAACGAGGCAAAAAACAACGCTTTATTACCATACCGCCGAACAAAAAGTGGAATAACACGCGATCAAAAAGATGGATATAAATAACCATGGTACCGCTGAAAACGTCATCTTGTCCCGCAAAAAACAAGCCGCCATACAGCATCATCAGCAAAAAAATAAAAAAGTTATAGTCCTCAGAATAAAGCGATGCCAAAATAATTATTTTTTCTATAAAATAGTTTTTATCGTATAAAAGCGCCAAAACATTAAAAAATGATATAAATGAGGTATCGCTGTAATCGTACTGACCCGACGAATAAAACTGCTTTATCAATTTTACCAAACGCAGAACGGTATAAAGAAATTCATGAATAGCTGGTTTTTGGTTATTCTGCCTCACAAAAAACGGAATAAAAAGTGATAAAAAATGGTCACGTGTCCGAAAATGTTACCAATAAAAACGTCAACTCGTCCCGCAAAAAACAAGACCTCACATGACTCTGTGGACCAAAATGTGGAAAAATTATAGGTCTCAAAATGCCACGTATATAAGTGCCACGTATTTAAGTGCCACGTATAAGTGCCACGTATTTAAGTGCCACGTATAAGCAAAGTAATGATGGTAAGCAGTCTTCACAAGTGGAGTAATTGGTCTTCTTTGGTTGGCAAATGTCACATAACCACACACGTAACAAAAATTGTTAACAATATTTGCACATTTACGAGGCATTTTCAAAGTGTAAATTCTCTCCACAAAATTACTGCAACAAGAGAAAGAGACTTCAATTAGTACAAACTATGCAGACACAATTTATAAAATGGCTGACATTGGTTCAACAGGTCTGTAATCAGGTTTACCAATACACATTTGTTGAAAATTCAAAATTTCCCTATTTTCCTGCATAATAATCTTAAATGACCTGTATCTCAGCAACAAGAGCTAATAATGATTTTTAAGTAACATATTCGTTTTTAGGATGCTAAAATTATTACAAACCAGCTATTTTCATTTCAGAAACATTTTCACTGTTGGCCAGTGAGCTATTATAGGAAATTTATGAAACGTTTTTCTCAGAATGCTAAACCTCTTACTGACCTTACACATAAGGTGGCAAATCTCAAGGTTTGATTAACGGATGCTATCAGGGCTTTTGAAAAATGTAAAGAGTATTTTAAATCTGCTCCCAATGTCATCCAACTCGATCTCCAAGAACCATTCATTGTGGAGGTGGATGTTTTGGAGGTTGTAGTAGGGGCAGTTTCATCACAGGTGCCCAAAACTCTGACTAACTAGCGTCAAAGGGTTTTTTTTTCTAAAAAAAAAATCTCAACTGCTTAAAGAAATGATGATGTTCGGAATTGTGATTTACTTGCCATTAAATTGGCCTTTGAGGAATGGAATCACTTTTTGGAAGAGGCGGTTCATCCAATTACTGTGGTTACTGATCACAAGAATCTAGCTTACATTAAATCAGTTAATTTGCTAACTTCTAGATAGACCAGATGGTCCTTGTTTTTCTCCAGGCTTAATTTTTTTTTATCACATACAGGCCATCTTAAGAATGGGAAAGCTGATGCATTATCACATTATCACACAGTCTTTATTCAGTTTCTCCTCCAGAACCTCCATCCACCATTATTCCTCAGGGTATTGTGATTTCAATGGTAACCTCGAAGTTGGAAGAGGAGATCCATAAGGTCCAGTCATTGGCTCTGTCCACTGGTCCAGGGTCCAAATTATTTGTGCCTGTGTACATAAGATTGTCCTTGTTAAAGGAGTTGCATGCTTCTTTAGTGGCATCCATGCATAAAGATATTAAAGATTTTGTATCCATTGTGAAGGCTTGCGCATGCGGTAAAGTCTTTCATAATCATGCAGCCGGGGAATTGGCTCCATTGTCAACTCCATTATGAAGAATATGGGGGATTTAAGTCATGCCCATTCTACAGTCCTCCTCCAACATGTGTAACTGTAACAGTACACCTAGATCAAAAGGTGGTCCAGCCTCAACTTCAAAGAAGAAAGCTGGAACCTGGTTCAGCTGGTGGTCAAACCTCAAAAGGCTCTGAGTGACAGATCTCACACCCTGAGCTAGCTAACCAAGGGGTTTTGGAGTTTTTAACTGCTAGATGCAAGGGGATGGAATTTAGGTCCAGCCCAGGGGGCAACAGGAGAGGCTAGTGACCCTAACGGATTAAATGCTCATGTAAAGCTATTGCTTTTCTCTGGGGATGTTGCAACAACATATCGGGGTGAATGAACAGATAGAACCACCAGTCTCTCATGTGGCAGCCCCTCCCCCACAAGCCAGGCCTTTCATCTGACTGGTAATGGACTCTTATATTCTGCATACTTTATCCTACCACTATTATATTTGCAAATCTGACTATTATATATGTATAACCAAGTGTATATAGTGTTTTGACTAGTGTGCTGTTAAGATAATTAAATATATAATTTAACCTTAGGCTGCTCTTTTATCTTGATCCACAAATCCGCACGACCATATTCTCGGCTTAACTTTCCATGCTACCGGGGTTGGTTTCTGGCCCGATATAATTCTATTAACAGTCCAGGGGCTTATATCTAACAAAGAACTGGCAGCAGTCCTATCGGGCTCATCAGGCGCTGTTTCTCTGGTGCTAGTGTAAGGGGCATTTCAGCGCCTGTCAGGGTTGGGGGCGAGTGTGGTGTCATGTCACTGACTTTGTGGGCCACATCCTCTCACTCCCCATGCCTTCCTGAGCTCATGTGGACAGGGAGTCTCTGTGTAAAACTGCACCAGGTTGACCTTATGTGTCCCCAGTGGGTGAGGAACGTCACATTGGTGCAAGTGGGTAAACCGCACTACGTGATCCCTCTGACGTAAAAGTGACATCAGACGGGGTGGTGAGGTGCAGGTTCGTCACAAATTGCATATAGTTTATTCAGATTTTTCTGTCTGTTGTCTGTGCAGCCACACAACGCCACTCTATACACTGTCTGTAGCGTTCACTACAAGTGTGCAGAAAACTCAATGCAAATGTCACTTAATTTACATGACAAAGTGCAGCCATTATTTAAATATGACAGAATGCCTCTGAGAGCAATTTCAGGAAATTATTAAAACAATGTTGTGAGTTAAATGTCAACGTGCAGTAATTATGTTTGTGTTAATTGTTAATTAGACCCATAATGGAGGCAGACTTAATTAATAATCACACTTTACATACTTGTGAGTATTCTCTGCAGATGGGCTGCGCACACAAGAAATGTCGCTTTCCTCTCTGCGCGCTTTATTTATTGGTGGTGGGATCAGCACAATTTACAACAGCTTTGCTTATAATTCCCCAATTTGAGCCAGCAGATGTACGTAATTGTATCATTTTAGTGATTGAAGATCAATTGTGTTATTTCTAATTTTCTCACTAGGAAAGTGTGGGTCATTGAAGCAAGTTTAAAAAAAAAATATATATATATATATTTTTTTTTTTCTTATATAAGTTCACTCAGGACAGACATTATCCACCACAGATTTAGCCATAAATCTATGGCATGAAGTTCTGTATGTGTTACCTTTGGATTTTGAATAATTTAAAATGGACAAAATTTACAGTCTAAATATATGGGATTTCCATACAAGAGCTTGAAAATGCACATAGTGATCATAGATTTATGTCCGTTGTGGGTGAATAAGGTTTTGCTGATTTGAAAAATATTTAAAGTTGGCAGAAAATTATATGTATACAGCGGGTGAAATAAGTATTGAATTTTCTAAGTAAATAAGTTTCTAAAGGTGCTATTGACATGAAATTCTCATCTAATGTCAGTAACAACCCATCCAAGCCTCACAGGCAAATAAATCAAACCATAGATGTCCATGAATTAAGTTATGTGTAACAATGAGAAATGAGACAGGGAAAAGGTATTGAACACATGTAGAATGAGAGGTGCATGTAAAGTCATGACAGCCAGTGAAATCTAGCCATAATTACAAATCAATACTGCCACTTAGTGAGAAATAATATCAGCTGGTTCAACTGATGGCCTATTAAAAGGTGCCGCACAAGAAACATCTCAAGATGAGAAAAATCAGTGAGCTGTCTCAAGACCTTCAAAACCTTATTGTTGCAAAACATACTGATGGCATTGGTTATAGAAGACTGTAAACTACTGAAGGTTCCAGTAAGCACTGTTAAGACCATAATCCAGAAGTGGAAAGAACATCATTTCACCATAAACTGGCCACAATCAGGTGCTTCTCGCAAGGCAGAGGAGTGAAAAGAGCCAAGAACCCACTGTGGGGAGCTACAGAAATACCTGGAGTCAGCAGGTACAATTGTTTAAAAAAAAGAAAACAATAAGTAATGCACTCTACCTCCATGGCCTGTATGGACGCTAACCACGCAAGACTCCATTGCTGAACAAAAAGCATGTTCAAGAGTGTTTAATGTTTGCTGAACAACATTTAGACAAGCCCGTGAAATGCGGGAAGAATATTGTCTGGTCAGATGAGACCAAAATTGAACTCTTTGGATGCCATAGTACATCCCATGTTTGGAGGACAAAATTCACTGCATATCACCCCAAAGACACCATACCAACAGTGAAGTTTGGAGATGGGAATATCATGGTGTGGGGCTGTTTTTCATCATATGGCACCAGCAAACTAGATGTAAATAGTACCTTTAGAAATATATTTACTTAGAAAATTGGTGACGAGTTCAATACTTATTTCACCTGCTGTATATACAGTACAGACCAAAATTTGGACATACCTTCTCATTTAAAGATTTTTCTGTAGTTTCATGACTATGAAAATTGTACATTCACACTGAAGGCATCAAAGCTATGAATTAACACGTGTGGAATTATATAGTTAACAAAAAAGTGTGAAACAACTGAAATTATGTCTTATATTCTAGGTTCTTCAAAGTAGCCACCTTTTGCTTTGATGATTGCTTTGCACACTCTTGGCATTCTCTTGATGAGCTTCAAGAGGTAGTCACCGGGAATGGTTTTCACTTCACAGGTATGCCCTGTCAGGTTTAATAACTAGGATTTCTTGCCTTATAAATCAGTTGTGTTGAGCAGAAGTCTGGTGGATATACAGCTGATAGTCCTACTGAATAGACTGTTAGAATTTGTATTATGGCAAGAAAAAAGCAGCAAGTAAAGAAAAACGAGTGTCATGATCTCAATGGCAAGAGAACATAGCATAAGCATATATAGGAACTAGCTCTTGGAAGATGGGAACTGAGCTGACCATGAACTAAACCTAACGCACAACTAGCAGTGGCCGGGTAGCATGCCTACGTTGATTCTAGATGCCCAGCCCAGCCGGAGGACTAAATAAAGCTAGCAGAGGAAAATATTAGTCCTAGCTCACCTCTAGAGAAATACCCCGAAAGGAGACAGAGGCCCCCCACATGTATTGGCGGTGAGTTGAGATGAAATAACAAACGTAGTATGAAAATAGGTTTAGCAAATTTGAGGTCCACTTACTACATAGCAGAAGACAGAAAGGACACTTTCATGGTCAGCTGAAAACCCTATCAAAAACACCATCCAGAAATTACTTTAAAACTCTGGCATTAACTCATAACACCAGAGTGGCAATTCCCGTTCACAAGAGCTTTCCAGACACAGTAACGAAACTACAGCTGTGAACTGGAACAAAATGCAAAAACAAACATGGACAAGAGTCCAACTTATCTAGTAGTTGTCTAGGAGCAGGAACAAGCACAGAGAGGCTTCTGATAACATTGTTGACCGGCAAGCAACTAACAGAGCAGCAAGGTTATATAGCGACTCCCACATCTTGATGGGAACAGGTGAACAGAGAAGATGAAGACACCAGTTCAATTCCACCAGTAGCCACCGGAGGAGCCCAGAATCCAAATTCACAACAGTACCCCCCCCTCAAGGAGGGGGCACCGAACCCTCACCAGAACCACCAGGGCGATCAGGATGGGCCCTATGAAAGGCACGAACCAGATCGGAGGCATGCACATCAGATGCATTCACCCAAGAATTATCCTCCTGGCCGTATCCCTTCCACTTGACCAGATACTGGAGTCTCCGTCTGGAAACACGAGAGTCCAAGATTTTCTCCACAACGTACTCCAACTCACCCTCAACCAACACCGGAGCAGGAGGCTCAACGGAAGGCACAACCGGTACCTCATACCTGCGCAATAATGACCGATGAAAAACGTTATGAATAGAAAAGGATGCAGGGAGGTCCAAACGGAAGGAAACAGGGTTAAGAATCTCCAATATCTTATACGGGCCGATAAACCGAGGCTTAAACTTAGGAGAAGAGACCCTCATAGGGACAAAACGAGAAGACAACCACACCAAATCCCCAACAGAAAGCCGAGGACCAACACGACGGTGGCGGTTGGCAAAAAGCTGAGTCTTCTCCTGGGACAACCTCAAATTGTCCACCACCTGCCCCCAGATCTGATGCAATCTCTCCACCACAGCATCCACTCCAGGACAATCCGAAGATTCCACCTGACCAGAGGAAAATCGAGGATGAAACCCCGAATTACAGAAAAACGGGGACACCAAAGTGGCAGAGCTGGCCCGATTATTGAGAGCGAACTCCGCCAATGGCAAAAAAGCAACCCAATCATCCTGGTCAGCAGACACAAAACACCTCAGATATGTCTCCAGGGTCTGATTAATCCGCTCGGTCTGGCCATTCGTCTGAGGATGGAAAGCGGACGAAAAAGATAAATCTATGCCCATCCTAGCACAGAATGCCCGCCAAAATCTAGACACGAATTGGGTCCCTCTGTCAGAAACGATATTCTCAGGAATACCATGCAAACGAACAACATTTTGAAAAAACAGAGGAACCAACTCGGAAGAAGAAGGCAACTTGGGCAGAGGAACCAAATGGACCATCTTAGAAAAACGGTCACACACCACCCAGATGACAGACATCTTCTGAGAAACAGGCAGATCTGAAATAAAATCCATCGAGATGTGCGTCCAAGGCCTCTTAGGAATAGGCAAAGGCAACAATAATCCACTAGCCCGAGAACAACAAGGCTTGGCCCGAGCACAAACGTCACAAGACTGCACAAAGCCTCGCACATCTCGTGACAGGGAAGGCCACCAGAAGGACCTTGCCACCAAATCCCTGGTACCAAAAATGCCAGGATGACCTGCCAACGCAGAAGAATGAACCTCAGAGATGACTCTACTGGTCCAATCATCAGGAACAAACAGTTTATCAGGTGGGCAACGATCAGGTCTCTCCGCCTGAAACTCCTGCAAGGCCCGCCGCAGGTCTGGAGAAACGGCTGACAATACCACTCCATCCTTAAGGATACCTGTGGGCTCAGAGTTACCAGGCGAGTCAGGCTCAAAACTCCTAGAAAGGGCATCCGCCTTAACATTCTTAGAACCCGGTAGGTATGACACCACAAAATTAAACCGAGAGAAAAATAATGACCAGCGCGCCTGTCTAGGATTCAGGCGCCTGGCGGTCTCAAGATAAATCAAATTTTTGTGGTCAGTCAATACCACCACCTGATGTCTGGCCCCCTCAAGCCAATGGCGCCACTCCTCAAAAGCCCACTTCATGGCCAAAAGCTCCCGATTCCCAACATCATAATTCCGCTCAGCGGGCGAAAATTTACGGGAAAAGAAGGCACAAGGCCTCATCACGGAGCAGTCAGAACTTTTCTGCGACAACACTGCCCCAGCTCCGATCTCAGAAGCGTCGACCTCAACCTGAAAAGGTAGAGCAACATCAGGCTGACGCAACACAGGGGCAGAGGAAAAACGGCGCTTAAGCTCCCGAAAGGCCTCCACAGCATCAGGGGACCAATCAGCAACATCAGTACCCTTCTTAGTCAAATCGGTCAATGGCTTAGCAATATCCGAAAAACCAGCAATAAATCGACGATAAAAGTTAGCAAAGCCCAAAAATTTCTGAAGACTCTTAAGAGAAGAGGGCTGCGTCCAATCACAAATAGCTTGAACCTTGACAGGATCCATTTCAATGGAAGAGGGGGAAAAAATATATCCCAAAAAGGAAATCCTCTGTACCCCAAAAACACACTTAGAACCCTTCACACACAAAGAATTAGACCGCAAAACCTGAAAAACCCTCCTGACTTGCTGGACATGAGAGTCCCAGTCATCCGAAAAAATCAGAATATCATCCAGATACACAATCATAAATTTATCCAAATAATCGCGAAAAATATCATGCATAAAGGACTGGAAAACTGACGGAGCATTAGAAAGACCAAAAGGCATCACTAAATACTCAAAGTGGCCCTCGGGCGTATTAAATGCGGTTTTCCACTCATCCCCCTGCCTGATTCGCACCAAATTATACGCCCCACGAAGGTCAATCTTAGAGAACCACTTGGCCCCCTTTATGCGAGCAAACAAATCAGTCAGCAACGGCAATGGGTATTGATATTTAACAGTGATTTTATTCAAAAGCCGATAATCAATACATGGTCTCAAAGAGCCGTCTTTTTTTGACACAAAGAAAAAACCGGCTCCTAAGGGAGATGACGATGGACGAATATGTCCCTTTTCCAAGGACTCCTTTATATATTCTCGCATAGCAGCATGTTCAGGCACAGACAGATTAAATAAACGACCCTTTGGGTATTTACTACCCGGGATTAAATCTATGGCACAATCGCACTCTCGGTGCGGAGGTAACGAACCCAACTTGGATTCTTCAAAGACGTCACGATAGTCAGACAGGAACTCAGGAATTTCAGAGGGAATGGATGATGAAATGGAAACCACAGGTACATCCCCATGAGCCCCCTTACATCCCCAGCTCAACACAGACATAGCTCTCCAGTCGAGGACTGGGTTGTGAGATTGCAGCCAAGGCAATCCTAGCACCAAATCATCATGTAGATTATACAGCACCAGAAAGCGAATAATCTCCTGGTGATCCGGATTAATACGCATAGTTACTTGTGTCCAGTATTGTGGTTTATTATTAGCCAATGGGGTGGAGTCAATCCCCTTCAGAGGAATAGGAGTCTCCAAAGGCTCTAAATCATACCCACAGCGTTTGGCAAAGGACCAATCCATAAGACTCAAAGCGGCGCCAGAGTCGACATAGGCGTCCGTGGTAATAGATGACAAAGAGCAAATCAGGGTCACAGATAGAATAAATTTAGACGGTAAGGTGCAAATGGAAACAGATTTACCAAGCTTTTTAGTGCGCTTAGAGCATGCTGATATAACATGAGTAGAATCACCACAATAGAAACACAACCCATTTTTCCGTCTAAAATTCTGCCGCTCGCTTCGGGACAGAATTCTATCACACTGCATACTCTCTGGCGACTTCTCAGTGGACACCGCCAGATGGTGCACTGGTTTGCGCTCCCGCAAACGCCTATCGATCTGAATAGCCACTGTCATGATCTCAATGGCAAGAGAACATAGCATAAGCATATATAGGAACTAGCTCTTGGAAGATGGGAACTGAGCTGACCATGAACTAAACCTAACGCACAACTAGCAGTGGCCGGGTAGCATGCCTACGTTGATTCTAGATGCCCAGCCCAGCCGGAGGACTAAATAAAGCTAGCAGAGGAAAATATTAGTCCTAGCTCACCTCTAGAGAAATACCCCGAAAGGAGACAGAGGCCCCCCACATGTATTGGCGGTGAGTTGAGATGAAATAACAAACGTAGTATGAAAATAGGTTTAGCAAATTTGAGGTCCACTTACTACATAGCAGAAGACAGAAAGGACACTTTCATGGTCAGCTGAAAACCCTATCAAAAACACCATCCAGAAATTACTTTAAAACTCTGGCATTAACTCATAACACCAGAGTGGCAATTCCCGTTCACAAGAGCTTTCCAGACACAGTAACGAAACTACAGCTGTGAACTGGAACAAAATGCAAAAACAAACATGGACAAGAGTCCAACTTATCTAGTAGTTGTCTAGGAGCAGGAACAAGCACAGAGAGGCTTCTGATAACATTGTTGACCGGCAAGCAACTAACAGAGCAGCAAGGTTATATAGCGACTCCCACATCTTGATGGGAACAGGTGAACAGAGAAGATGAAGACACCAGTTCAATTCCACCAGTAGCCACCGGGGGAGCCCAGAATCCAAATTCACAACAACGAGTGGCCATCATTACTTTAAGAAATGAAGATCAGTCAGTCCGAAAAATTGGGAAAACTTTGAAAGTGTCCCCAAGTGCAGTAGCAAAAACCATCAAGCGCTACAAAGAAACTGGCTCACATGAGGACCGCCCCAGGAAAGGAAGACCAAGAGTCACCTCTGCTTCTGAGGAAGTTTATCCGAGTGACCAGCCTCAGAAAGGTTAACAGCAGCTCAGATTAGAGACCAGGTCAATGCCACACAGAGTTCTAGCCGCAGACACATCTCTACAACAACTGACAACTGTTAAGAGGAGACTTTGTGCAGCAGGCCTTTATGGTAAAATAGCTGCTAGAAAACCACTGCTAAGGACAGGCAACAAGCAGAAGTGACTTGTTTGGGCTAAGGAACACAAGGAATGGACATAAGACCAGTGGAAATCTGTGCTTTGGCCTGATGAGTCCAAATTTGAGATCTTTGGTTCCAACCACCGTGTCTTTGTGCGACGCAGAAAAGGTGTACGGATGGACTCTACATGCCTGGTTCCCACCGTGAAGCATGGAGGAGGAGGTGTGATGGTGTGGGGGTGCTTTGCTGGTGACACTGTTGGGGATTTATTCAAAATTGAAGGCATACTGAACCAGCATGGCTACCACAGCATCTTGCAGCGGCATGCTATTCTATCCGGTTTGCGTTTAGTTGGACCATCATTTATTTTTCAACAGGACAATGACCCCAAACACACCTCTAGGCTGTGTAAGGGCTATTTGACCAAGAAGGAGAGTGATGGGGTGCTACGCCAGATGACCTGGCCTCCACAGTCACCAGACCTGAACCCAATCGCGATGGTTTGGGGTGAGCTGGACCGCAGAGTGGAGGCAAAAGGGCCAACAAGTGCTAAGCATCTCTGGGAACTCCTTCAAGATTGTTGGAAGACCATTCCCGGTGACTACCTCTTGAAGCTCATCAAGACAATGCCAAGAGTGTGCAAAGCAGTCATCAAAGCAAAAGGTGGCTACTTTGAAGAACCTAGAATATAAGACATATTTTCAGTTGTTTCACACTTTTTTGTTAAGTATATAATTCCACATGTGTTAATTCATAGTTTTGATGCCTTCAGTGTGAATGTACAATTTTCATAGTCATGAAAATACAGAAAAATCTTTACATGAGAAGGTGTGTCCAAACTTTTGTTCTGTACTGTATATATATACAGTATATGTATGTGTGGCCAAAAAATTCGAATTACTTATTTACATTTTTTTGTAAACATTAATCCCCTTACGAAATACCGTCCATTAGATTTTATGCAATTGTCCCAACTGTTCTACACATTTTTTACATTCTTTTGAACTAATGCTGTTAAATGCCTCCAGATTTTTTGTTCTTTACCTCTTCTATGTCCTGAAAAGGCTTTCCCTTTAGGTTTTTCTTTATTCTTGGGAATAACAAGAAGTCGCAGGGGGCTAGGTCAGGCAAGTAAAAGGCGGTGAGAAACCGCTGTCATACCGTTTTTCTCCCAAAATTTTGATTTTCAACGCTGTGTGGTGCATTGTCATGAGGAAGCAGCCAGTCCCTCGATCGCCACAACTCAGGTTGTTTTTTTTTTTCACTGCCTCACACAATCGCTTCATCACTTGCAGATACTAATGTTGGTTGCAGAAACCAAGAGGAAAGTCCAGCTCCAGGTAAAACCAATGCGTTTATTTGAAAAAAAGTTTTATTAAAAATAAAAATACATCCTTGTCCTGAAAAAGTTTTACCTGGATCTGGACTTTCCTCTTGGTTTGTGCAGTTTCTACGTCTGGTCAGGAAAACTTCCGATCTCCACACACGAACCATGGCAGGTGAGCTGGCTTTTTTTTGCACTATTATGGACTGACTTTTGGCTGTGCACACCAAGTGCCATATACCCACCAATTTGGGGAACGATTGAGGACTTTTTAATTGCTGTGTGAATTTTTGAGTTACTATTTGCTCAGCAGTTGTCTTGGAGCAATTTTGTTCGTGTTGTATTGAACATATTCCCCCACTCTGTATATTATGTCTGACCCCTTGAAGGTTAGCTGCTCAAGTTTTTTTCAACCCTCCCACAGAGGATCCCGTGATTAATTCCATGATGGATAATGTGAGAAAACTGGGAAAATTAATGATTTCAGAGATGAAAACGCGTTGGGCGATATAACTACATGACAGAACTATGTTGATATACAGATATGGTTCCTAGAGGACTTCGAATTAAGAAAATCCCAACTATGGTATATTCGCAAAAATTTACTGATGAGTGGAACCAGATACTCTCAATATGTTCTTTGAACTAATGAGTTTGATTATTACACATGAGGAGCTCAAGCTTTCAAATATCCAAGTGGAAATTAAGGACATTAAATTATTATTGGAACAACATAAATCAGATGTGGAATATGAGTCTATGCAAAATGAAATGAACCTCTCTATATCTAAATTGGAAGAGCAAATCATGCAAAGAAAAAAGCATAAATTCCAAAGAGACACTAATACTCGGAACCAGGTATATGAATGGGGGAGGTGGCATGCAATCAAGTGCACACCTAAATCCATCCTGAAAAAACATAGTCCACATCGCAATAGTCCTAATAAAGCCCATGTCAGCTTTGGCTCCTCAGAATGTGAATCATCCGATACAACTTACCATGACTCTAATGATTCTTTACATAGTGTGTTTTACTATCATAACTCCATTTCAGTTTTACCTATACGTTTCACAAAAACACAATTTCATTTTTGGACATTCAAGTGTTGGAGACCCTGGAGGGCAGGATTATAACATCCACCTACATTGAACCCTTTGCCGGTAACACCATTCTGCATGCACGCAGTAGCCGCCCTAATCACACATTGCGTGCCATTCCGGTTGGTGAGCTTAACAGAATTAAAAGAAACTGTAGTGACCCTGATATCCTCAATAGGAAAGTTAGTGAAGCCCATTCCAGACTGAGGAAAAGAGGCTATTCTACTTGGTCCCTTAATAGGGCCACTAATATTATCTCCTCCGAAAACAGATTTGATATGGTGAATAAAGGGCAATATAAGAATAAAAAAATAATAAAAACTCTATGAATTTAAAAATAAACGACAAACCTGTACTATCTGTCCAATATAGAGGAGTTCTCAGTGAAAAAGAAACAGGCTACCATAAGGCTGAAAAACAAAAGAAGAAATCCATCAGAGAGATACCATAATTGTTAGGAGTGGCCAAATCAACAGTTTGGTACATTCTGTAGCAAAAAGAGCACACTGGTGAGCTTAGGAACTCAAAAAACTCTGGACATCCACGGAAGACAACAGGGGTTGATGATCACAGGATCCTTTAGGCTACATCCCCACGGTCAGTAATCGGCAGCGCTTTGGACAAAGCACATGTCTGCTCCATCCAAAGTGCTGCTGGCTTTTGAATGCAGGTGATTCCGCATGTGTTCATTGAATCGTGTGGAATCACCACACCCTTTACATTGGACAGGTGACATTCATCACACTGAGAATGAGCGTCTCCACAAGATAAATAGACTTACGGAGGCGTCTGTGCATGCATAGTGGAGATGGGATTTCTTGAAATCTTATCCACTATGCTGTAATATCTGGCCGCCGCGGGTTGGATGCTGCGGTTGTACGCAGCGTCCAACCCGGAGCGTTTACTGACCATGGAAACATATCCTTACTGTCATGGAATGGTCTGGGTTCATGCCCTGCCTTCCCAGGGTAAATGGTTGTAGCCTCCTTTTGGTTCTGGGAGGGTTATTTATACCCACACTGAACCTGGAGTTTTTGTCAGTTATACTCGGATCCTCGGCTGAGTTCTGACCCCCATGTGTCTGTGTTTACAGTCTGCTTGTGTTCGTGTTGCCTGTGCATGACCTGATCCATTTACGCTCTTGCTTTGGCTATCTGATCCTGTACTTCAGTTTATCTCCTAGTTAGACTCTTGGCTCTGTCCTTGACCTTCCGTCTGTTTGCTCCCTATCTGTACTGCACCACCCTCTCCGATTCTGATCATGGCTTGTTACTGACTCTGTCTCTTGTGTGCCCCCTTTGGAATCTTATAACTCTTCGTTTGTATCCGTGTGGTTCCCGCACTCTGTCCTGCTCTCGCCACCGGTACCCTGCTCCCTAGGGCTCCGGGGTTAGGCTCCACCCCTCTGCTACTCCTCCAGCTGTCACGTGCTTCTATACTGTACCTGCTCCATGACTCATCTCTGTAGCCGCACCACATATCTGGACATCCAGGTCTTCACCGTCCCTGCTCAGGACACACGCACGGACATGTAACACCCCAGGAGTTTGGTTGTTACAGTGGTATTGCCTTCCTCATGGGGAGGGTGATGCCATGCCTGGAAGCGAGGAAGATCTCCTTAACAGGTAACACGTACACACAACACTGTTCTGACTCCAGGCCAGAAGGGGGAGCTCTAGACCCAGTTTAAGTGTAGCTTCCCTATATATTCTCAGTAGAGGAAGAGTTAGTAGTTTGAGTGAGGAGTGGAGGAGTCTGTGAGGAGAGCTGGAGCCATACAGACACAAGGTTCTGCAGCTCCTGAGAGGAGAGTCAGACAGTCTGTAGGAGAGAGTGAGGGGAGATGGAGCAAATGAGAAAAGAGAGAAACTGGAGGGGAGCTGCGAGTGGGCTCCCTCCAGAATCATGCGCAAGAAACTAGAGACCATAATTCCAAGGTTGTGGGGGTAACTGTATGCCCCACAGCAGAAACCGGCGGGCAGGAGATTCCAAGTCTCCTGGCCACCACTATATCCGAAGGCACAGCAGCAGATAGAGCCCGGAGTCACCACGTGAAGAGACACCTGTAAAAAGGCTCGAGTTGCCTGCCATGCAGGTAATGTCCACCTAAAAGGACAGAGAGAGAAAGAGAGGGCCTTGTACGAAGCCTCAGGCAATATGGGACTTAGTACACAGTAAGGAAGGCTTCAACCCCACCTGGCTAGGGGGATGTCGAATCACTTCTGGGCTGCCCGGATTCCGAAGATCACCTGTTACCTGTACCCTGGACTCTACCTGAATTCTACCAGTAAAAGGTAAAGAGACTGCAACTTTGTATCTCCCAATTCTTTCCTGCACTTCAACATCTTCCATCCTTTCTAACTACATCAGGAGCCCTAGGGACTAAGCTATACCTGTGGGTAGAGGGTACCATCTAAGCTGCAATACCATCATCTCCAGTGGACTCCTTTAACCCCTTCATGACCCAGCCTATTTTGACCTTAATGACCTGGCCGTTTTTTGCAATTCTGACCAGTGTCCCTTTATGAGGTAATAACTCAGGAATGCTTCAACGGATCCTAGCGGTTGTTTTTTCGTGACATATTGGGCTTCATGGTAGTGGTAAATTAAGGTCGATATTTTTTGCGTTTATTCGTGAAAAAAATGGAAATTTGGAAAAAAAATTGAAAATTTAGCAATTTTCAAATTTTGAATTTTTATTCTGTTAAACGAGAGAGTTATGTGACACAAAATAGTTAATAAATAACATTACCCACATGTCTACTTTACACCAGCACAATTTTGGAAACAAAATTTTTTTTTGCTAGGAAGTTATAAGGGTTAAAATTTGACCAGCGATTTCTCATTTTTACAACGAAATTTACAAAACCATTTTTTTTAGGTACCACCTCACATTTGAAGTCAGTTTGAGGGGTCTATATGGTTGAAAACACCCAAAAGTGAGACCAATCTAAAAACTGCACCCCTCAAGGTACTCAAAACCACATTCAAGAAGTTTATTAACCCTTCAGGTGCTTCACAGCAGCAGAAGCAACATGGAAGGAAAAAATTAACATTTAACTTTTAATCACAAAAATGATCTTTTAACAGCAATTTTTTTATTTTCCCAAGGGTAAAAAGAGAAACTGGACCCCAAAAGTTATTGTACAATTTGTCCTGAGTACGCCGATACCTCATATGTGGAGGGGAACCACTGTTTGGGCGCACAACAGGGCTCGGAAGGGAAGGAGCGCCATTTGACTATTTCAATGAAAAATTGGTTCCAATCTTTAGCGGACACAATGTCACGTTTGGAGAGCCCCTGTGTGCCTAAACATTGGAGCTCCCCCACAAGTGACCCCATTTTGGAAACTAGACCCCCCAAGGAACTTATCTAGATGCATAGTGAGCACTTTGAACTCCCAGGTGCTTCACAATTTGATCCGTAACAATGAAAAAGTACTTTTTTTTCACAAAACAATTTTTTTAGCCTCAATTTTTTCATTTTCACATGGGCAACAGGATAAAATGGATCATAAAATGTGTTGGGCAATTTCTCCTGAGTACACCGATACCTCATATGTGGGGGTAAACCACTGTTTGGGCACACGGCAGGGCTCGGAAGGGAAGGAGCGCCATTTGACTTTTTGAATGAAAAATTAGCTCCAATCGTTAGCGGACACATGTAGTGTTTGGAGAGCCCCTGTGTGCTTAAACATTGGAGCTCCCCCATATGTGACCCCATATTGGAAACTAGACCCCCTATGGAACTAATATAGATGTGCGGTGACCACTTTAAGTCCACAAGTGCTTCACAGAAGTTTATAACGCAGAGCCGTGAAAATAAAAAATAATTTTTCTTTACTCAAAAATTATATTTTAGCCCTCAATTTCTTATTTTGACAAGAGTAACAGGATAAATTGGACCCCAATAGTTGTTGCCCAGTTTGTCCTGAGTATGCTGATACCCCATATGTGGGGGGGAACCACTATTTGGGCACACGTCGGGGCTCAGAAGGTAAGTAGTGACGTTTTGGAATGCAGACTATGATGGAATGGTCTGCGAGCATCATGTTACATTTGCAGAGCCCCTGATGTGCCTAAACAGTAGAAACCCCCCACAAGTGACCCCATTTTGGAAACTAGACCCCCCACGGAACTTATCTAGATATGTGGTGGGCACTTTGAACCCCCAAGTGCTTCACAGAAGTTTACAACGCAGAGCCGTGAAAATAAAAAATCATTTTTCTTTCCTCAAAAATGATGTTTTAGCAAGCAATTTTTTATTTTCACAAGGGTAACAGGAGAAATTGAACCCCAATAGTTGTTGCACAGTTTGTTCTGAGTACACTGATACCCCATATGTGGGGGTAAACCACTGTTTGGGCACAAGCTGGGCTCGGAAGGGAGGTAGTGACTTTTGAAATGCAGACTTTGATGGAGTGGTCTGCGGGCATCACGCTGCATTTGCAGAGCCCCTGATGTGCCTAAACAGTAAAAAAAAAACACAAATGACCCCATTTTGGAAAATAGACCCCCCAAGAAACTTATCTAGATGTGTCGTGAGCACTTTGAACCCCCAAGTGCGTCACAGAAGTTTACAACGCAGAGCCGTGAAAATAAAAAATAATTTTTCATTCCTCAAAAATGATGTTTTAGCAAGCAATTTTTTATTTTCGCAAGGGTAACAGGAGAAATTGGACCCCAATAGTTGTTTTCCAGTTTGTCCTGAGTATGCTGGTACCCCATATGTGGGGGTAAACCACTGTTTGGGCACACGTCGGTGCTCGGAAGGGAAGCAGTGACGCTTTGAAATGCAGACTTTGATGGAATGGTCTGCGGGCGTCACGTTGCATTTGCAGAGCCCCTGATGTGCCTAAACAGTAGAAACCCCCCACAAGTGACCCCATTTTGGCAACTAGACCCCCAAAGGAACTTATCTAGATATGTGGTAAGCACTTTGAACCCCCAAGTGCTTCACAGAAATTTACAACGCAGAGGCGTGAAAAGAAAAAATAATTTTTCATTCCTCTAAAATTATGTTTTAGCAACCAATTTTTTATTTTTGCAAGGGGAACAGGAGAAATTGGACCCCAATAATTGTTGCCCAGTTTGTCCTGAGTATGCTGGTATACCATATGTGGGGGTAAACCACTGTTTGGGCGCACGTTGGGGCTCGGAAGGGAGGGAGCACCATTTGACTTTTTGAACGCAAGATTGGCTGGAATCAATGGTGGCGCCATGTTGTGTTTGGAGACCCCTGATGTGCCTTAACAGTGGAAACCCCTCAATTCTAACTCCAACACTAACCCCAACACACCCCTAACCCTAATCCCAACACACCCCTAACCCCAACACACCCCTAACCCTAATCCCAACCCTAACCCTAATCCCAACCCTAACCACAGCCCTAACCCCAACACACCCCTAACCCTAACCATAACCCTAACCACAAGCCTAATCTTAACCCTATTTCCAACCCTAGCCCTAATTCCAACCCTAACTCTAATTCCAACCCTAATCCTAAGGCTATGTGCCCACATTGCGGATTCGTGTGAGATCTTTCTGCACCATTTTTGAAAAATCCGCAGGTAAAAGGCACTGCGTTTTACCTGCGAATTTACCGTGGATTTCCAGTGTTTTTTGTGCGGATTTCACCTGCGGATTCCTATTGAGGAACAGGTGTAAAATGGAATCCGCACAAAGAATTGATATGCTGCGGAAAATACAACACAGCGTTTCCGCGCTGTATTTTCCGCACCATGGGCACAGCGGATTTGGTTTTCCATATTTTCCATAGTTTTACATGGTACTGTAAACCTGATGGAAAACTGCTACGAATCCGCAGCGGCCAATCCGCTGCGGATCCGCAGCCAAATCCGCACCATGTGTGCACATAGCCTAATATAACCCTAACCCTAGCCCTAACCCTAGCCCTAACCCTATCCCTAACCCTAACCCTAGCCCTAGCCCTAACCCTAGCCCTATCCCTAACCCTAGCCCTAGCCATAACCCTAGCCCTAACCCTAACCCTAACTCTAGTGGGGGAAGAAAAAAATATATATTTTCTTTATTTTATTATTATCTCTACCTATGGGGGTGATAAAGGGGGGGTTCATTTACTTTTTTTTTTATTTTTATCACAGTGATCAAAATGTACCTGGAACGAATCTGCCAGCCGGAAGATGGCGGCGCCCATGAAGAAGACGGACGGACACCGTGAGGCTCGGTAGGTATGAGGGGGGGAGATCGGAGCACGGGGGGGATTGGAGCATGGGGGGTGGATCGGAGCACGGGGGAGCAGACAGGAGGACGGGGGAGCGGACAGGAGGATGGAGGGGAGCGGACCGCAGTACGGAGCAGAAAGGAGGACTGGGGAGGCGATCGGTGGGGGGGGGGGGGCAGATCAGGGTTTCCAGCCATGGCCGATGATATTGCAGCATCGGCCATGGCTGGATTGTAATATTTCACCATTTTCATAGGTGAAATATTACAAATTGCTTTGATTGGCTGTTTCACTTTCAACAGCCAATCAGAGCAATCGTAGCCACGAGGGGGGGAAGCCACCCCCCCCTGGGCTAAAGTACCACTCCCCCTGTCCCTGCAGGTCGGGTGAAATTGGAGTTAACCCTTTCACCCAATCTGCAGGGACGCGATCCCTCCATGACGCGCACCGACTTTCATGATGCCTATGTGGCGTCACAGGTCGGGAAGGGGTTAAACAGCGTCGGCCATCCCTGGCCAAGTACCACAGGTGGTGTCACAAACATTCTTTAGACTTTATTCCCATTACACTTTAACCCCACTTTTATAGGATGCCCAGGGCCACAGACCGGGTCACTGCCGCCGTGACACATCCTTTTAAGACCGGCCCGGTACCGAGAACCCCTCGGTCCTAGCGGGTGCTCCAGACACACAGTGTGAGCACCATGCGGTGTTCTTGTCAATTACATGGTGAAGAAAAGCCTCTTCACAACATTCACCCAAGTGAAGAACTCCCATACATCTGATCAAAGGGGAGGGAGACCCAGGTCCAAATTTTGCACCGGAACCAAACAGACTCTCGTTACGCCATTGCATATAGTGAAGAATATTCATGAGCTCTGTATAACCCCGCTCCCACCACTGATTGGCACTATTCTGCCTATGCACAGTGTACTGCTGAAAATCAGTGGTGTGCATGGGTGATACAGAGCTCAGCAGAGGCCTGCTAGATCTGCAATAGATAAAACAGTAAAGTAAGCACCCAGTAAAGTAAGCGACACATCATAAGAATCAGCCCCTACATTATGCTGCCTTTAATTATTTCCATATTCATGTAATTAAATCACGAACATGAAAACTTGAAATTTACTGACTATCTAGTTTAAATAAAGCCTCAAGAAGCAACCCTTTGGAAGAAGGGCATTAATAATAATCCTGTTTTCCACCCTGCACTTTCCCGCAGGCTAAGATTGGGAGCACAGGAGGCGGCTAGGAGTTATTTCACATGAAGGATGGCCGGAGTCAGCCGCAGTGTACACACTTTCACCGGCCTGTATTTTTCACTAACGTGACAGGAGCTCAAATGAACTGAGCTGAATTCAGTGCCGCCATAAACTCCGGGCTCGGGTTCCCCTTACAGCTGTTTTATTTCTTCTATCAGCAATAAAAGGTGCGTTTATCGAGCTCCATCCCTCAGCTTCTCTGCTCTTCTCTGCCCAAAGTGAAAGACTCATTCATGTCAGAGATCGTCCCAGCAGAATCCTTACCAATTCTCCTCCCTAAGGGTATGTGTCCATGTTCAGGAAACGCTGCGTGTTTGATGCTGCGTAGAGCTGCAGTGTCAAACACGCGGCGTCCAGATGTTACAGATAGTGGAGGGGATTTCATGAAATCCCGTCTCCACTATGCGGTAAAACACGCAGGCGGCAGACCCGCATAAATGGACATACGGCGCGTCTTTTCAGAATGCAGCATGTCTGTTTACAAAGCGGCGACGTTCCGTTGCCATGCTGTAAATTTATCACAGACTATCATTAGATGCGGTAAAACCGCATCTAATGATTAGTTACATGCGCAGAAACTGCATAACCGCAGCTTACTACGCATGTCTGCCGGCTCACCTGTCACGCCGCCAGAAGTCCCTCGTCCACTGCAGTTCTCGCGATAACTCATGTTATCGCGAGAACTGCTGTGCACGTGACCAGGAGTTATCTCCGGTCACTAGTCTGGTTCTCAAACAGCTGATCAGCTGATTGTGAGAACGCTGCAGTGTAGGTGATCGCTGGAGAGTTATCTCCGGCTATCATCTACAGGCTCTGCTACATCTGGATGTCAGTCATCCAGATGTAGCAGAGCCGGACTTGTCTAGACTGTGTGCACATGCAACACACAACATACACCACACAACATACACCACACAACATACACCACACAACATACACCATACAACATACACCACACAACATACACCACGCAACATACACCATACACCATACAACATACACCACACAACATACATCATACAACATACGACATACAACATGCGACATACAACATGTGACATACAACATGTGACATACAACATGTGACATGCGACATACCACATGCGACATACAACATGTGACATGTTCTTAGGGCTAGCGGAAAGCACCTAATGAATATATAGATTTTATTATGACAGATGCGTTCGCAGCCCGGGGTCCACCTTGCAGGAGAACCTGCTGCTAGCAAATAGCGGAACTAAATGGCGATGTTAGCTAACTCTGTTACTTCACAGAGCAGCCGTGAACTCAAAGCACTGCGCCCTGTTAGACTCCACAGGAGCACAGGCTAACTGCCTAAACAAGAGCAGTCAGTGGTCATGTATGCACACGAAACTCCTCGCCGGAGGTGCCAGCATTCTAAGGGCTTATTTCGGCCTGATCCCTGAATACCCAAGCATGCAAACTCCTCGCCGGAGGTGCCAGCATTCTAGAGGCTTATTTCAGCCGGGTCCCTGAACACACTCATACAAGACCACACTGGCGCAAAGTACATAGATAAAGAGCAATACTAGCGCATGGCCGTGCGGCCATGCGAGCCTTAAATAGTTGCAGCATGTACGGGACCTTCCTGGAAGGACCAATGAGAGGCTGCCACAGAGCATGAGCACCTACAGGACCTTAGCTGCAGTGTCTGATCATGTGACCCTCGATCTCCACTGAGAGATCTTACTCTGGGCATGCTCAGAACGAGAAAAGCAGGACTTAGTCCCAGAAGCGTCTGCTCGCCGCTGCCCAGCACTGACTTCAATTGCAGAAGCAGGAAAAGCAGCAGCAACTCTCTGTACAGAGTCAGACTGAGCAAGACACTGGGACCGACGTCTCCGCTGAGCAGACTCCACTGCGGCAGGAGAAGAATGGGAGACCGCAGCAGAGATGGCCCGAGATTCCCCCTGTGCAGAGATGGGAACTCGACCCCTAACATGGCCCCCCCTCCTTGGACCTCGCTACGCTCGAAGGCAGCAATGAGCTGCGGAGCCTGAATGCGCTCAGCAGGATCCCAGGACCTATCCTCAGGACCGTAACCCTTCCAGTCCACCAAATAAAATTTTTTGCCACGAACCACCTTGCACCCCAAAATAGCGTTCACCTCGTAATCGTCCGTAGACGAACCCGATGTCCCGGCAGATGACTTGGAAAACCGGGACTTGTATACAGGTTTGAAGAGGGACACATGAAAGGTGTCGGTGATACCCAGGCATGGCGGAAGGGCTAAACGATAGACCACAGGGTTAACCTGTTCGAGGACCTTGAAAGGACCCAAGTAGCGAGGTGCAAACTTAGTGGACTCAACATGCAGCCTGATGTTACGGGCGGAGAGCCACACTAAGTCGCCAGGAGCAAAGGTCGGAGCGGGGCGCCGATGTGCATCGGCGGAGGACCTCATTCTTTCCTTGGAGGCCTGAATGGCATCCTGAGTGCGGTCCCAAATATCCCGTGCTTCCACAGCCCAGTCTGCCACCCTGGAGTCGGCAGAAGACACGGGCATAGGCACAGGTACCCGCGGATGCTGACCATAGTTGAGGAGGAATGGGGTTTGTCCAGTGGAGTCGGCTACTGCATTGTTCAGTGCAAACTCTGCCCATGGTACCAAGGATGCCCAGTCATCCTGCCTGGCTGAGACAAAATGTCGCAGATATGTGACCAAGGTCTGATTGGCCCTCTCTACCAATCCATTAGTCTCGGGATGATATGCGGAAGAGAGATTTAACGCAATACTGAGAAGACAACAAAGCTCTCTCCAGAACCGAGACGCAAACTGGGGACCCCGGTCACTGACAATTTTGTCTGGCATACCGTGTAGGCGGAAGATGTGCTTTATGAACAACGCTGCCAAGGCCCGTGCCGAAGGTAACCATGGAAGCGGCACCAAATGCACCATTTTGGAAAAATGATCAGTGATAACCCAAATGATGGTACAGCCCCGAGACTTGGGCAAACCCACCACAAAGTCCATCCCGACCATCTCCCAGGGCCTGTCTGCCACCGGCAATGGATAGAGTAACCCAGCTGGCCGTTGTCGAGGAGACTTATTTTTGGCGCAGGAGACACACGCCTGAATATAATCCCTGACATCACGGACCATATGTGGCCACCAGTACGTCCTCGCCAACAGCTCAGATGTCCTTTTTGTCCCAAAATGTCCACCCACCCTGGACAAATGAGCCCACGAGAGAACCTCCGGTCGCAAACTAATGGGTACAAAAGTCTTGCCCGGAGGCACAGACTCTAGCGAAACCAGAGCTACGGTTCTCAGACTCTCAGTGGGGACAATAAGCCGAGGCTCCTCTTCCTCCTCCACAGATGACACAACGGAGCGAGAGAGAGCGTCGGCACGACTGTTCTTCTCCCCCGAAAGAAAATGGAGGGTGAAATGGAACCGGGAGAAGAACAAGGACCATCTAGCCTGGCGAGAATTTAACCGCTGGGCTGTCTGCAGGTACACCAAATTTTTATGGTCTGTGAAGACTTGGAAAAGAAAACGAGCTCCCTCCAAGAGATGTTGCTACATCGACGATTTGTTCTTTGTGTGGACAGGGGGTAGAGAAGAGTGTCTTAGCTTCATTGATTCCCTGAATGTGAATCGCCATAATATACTGCTTACACACTCTGTTTCTCCTACTACAGCCGCCTTCCTGGATCTTCAAGTGGTGGTTGGGGATGGTTCGTTATTTACCAGTCTATATCGCAAGCCAACTGCAACAAATAGTCTTCTGGACTACAGAAGTTTCCATCCCCAACACACAAAAAATGGAGTACCTATGGGACAATTCCTTAGGATAAGACGGAACTGCACCTCGGACGAGGATTTCCATCAGGAGGCTCTTAAGCTGACGGACCGGTTTAAACAGAGACATTACCCACAAAGGAGTATAAGCACAGCTTTCCAACGGGCTAGGACACATACACAGGAGTCGCTTTTGCTTCCCCAAAACAAGGTACGGGATGGTAAGGCAAGGCTCATTACCAATTATAATAATAATTGGTCACAAATTAGGGACATCCTTTGCAGGCATTGGGGTATCCTAACCACTGATCTATGTACTTCCTTAGTAGTGGGGGATCGGCCATTGCTTACAGCTAGAAGAGCCCCTAATTTTAGGGATCTTCTAACTAGGAGCCATTACAAGCGTCCAACTGTTAAACTACATCGGGGTATTGTACATCGTGGGTCTTTTGCCTGTGGCAACTGCAGCATATGCCCGTATATGTCCCCAATTGGGGATTTTTTTGTGAATCCAGGGGACGGCAGTAAACACAGATTGCGGTCCTATATCAACTGCAAAACAGCTTGTGTCATATATGCCCTTATTTGCCCTTGCCAACGTGTTTATGTTGGCCAGACCTCTCAGGAGCTGCGACGTAGAATACAAAAACACCTCTCTACCATTAATCTCGCGCGCTCTGATGTTCTTAAGGGCAGGGTACTTACCCCAGTGGCTTCCCATTTCTTGACACAACATGGTGGTCGGGCTTCTGGAACTAGGATTGTGGGCCTGGATAGGGTTCAGATGTCTAATAGGGGAGGGGAATACAAGCAGCTGCTGTTACGCATGGAAGCGAAATGGATTTTTAATCTTGGCTCAATTTCCCCTATAGGTCTTAATGAGGAATTATTATTCACTGGATTTTTGGGATAATCATCTTACTCCTCTCATGAATATGAAGATTATCATCTGGACCGTTGGAAGATCCCATTGATACGAAGATCATCTTCTGGACCGTTGGAATTTCCCTCTCTCTGATATTCCCTTGTTTTTGGAAAATAATCTATTAAAAATGGATCTATGGCCCTCTAATTTTGGCTCTGTAGGGATGGGTACCCCTATTGTAAACCCTGATGGGCATTCTACAGGACATCCTAGGATTCTTTTTATGTAGGTCCTGTCACCATTGGATATATGGTATATCTGGAAGCTTGCTCCTTGTACATGCCGTTCTTTTTCTATGTCCTCTGGGTGGTTTTTTTCATATGTCATGCTATGTTTTATATTGGTTCATTGGGGGTATCTATGCTTGGCTCATGGGGAGTACTGCATGGTTTTAATTGTTGGCTCTAAAATTCTTTTGCCTCTCTTGTTACCATTTTCTACTCCTTTAGGTCCCAACCGCCCATTCTGTCCCTTGTACTGTTATCTACTATTTATTGCTTAGGGAAATTAGCACAGAATTTATTGTGACTGCTCACGGATTTTAGGTGTGACTTTTACAGCTATCATAATTATACTAACATTGATAATAAAATAATTTTGAAAATGTTTGTGCAAACGTGCATATTTTTCATTGTCAATATGTGGATTCTGTGTGCATTTCTATGGTTAGATTGGTTGGTTGACTGCATGGACGAGTGCCCCCGGGGGTATGTGGCGGATGTTGTATTGGGTTATGTGTGTTGGGGGCGACATTTCTAAATTTTGCTATTCTATATTTACTTCCTCTTATATATAAGAGATTGTAATGGGCGTATCTTTTTAGGTGCATATAGGTACCTTTGGTAGCGCCCCTTGTTTGCTCTTAACTCCCGTATTTGTCCAATACAGTTGTACTTTACATTCTTGTACACTGCCTTATTGTATGCCTGTGTGCACCGTGTATCTATGCGCCTTATTGGCGCAGCCGCTGTTGCGGCTTTATAGTTTTTTTGATACACGGTTCTGTACATGCGTTCTGCACCGATATAACAGTTAATAGGAACGACCAGCTGTACTGGTTCCTTCCACCTCAGTTGCGGTCGGACGTGTCTAATATGGGCACTCTTGGTCTTCAAGTATTTTGCTCGTTTTTCTGTACATTTACTTATGCCCTATGTTCTATGCGCCTGCGCACCATGCATCCTTGCGCTCCATCTGGCGCAGCCGCTGTTGCGGTTTGATTTATTGCTGGATGCACGGTTTCCGCACATGCGCTCTACTAAGTTCCTGGTTTCACTAGGAACGTTGTGCTGGTTCTATTGTTCAGCACTAGGAGGCTTCCCCTCTCCCATTTCCGGTGCGGCGGCTCCCGCACACCGGTGTTCTATGAGCTATTAGGCTCGTGTTATTTATAGCTGCTTGGACGTCTAAGGAACATCTTCCCTGACGAAGCCTGCTTGTCAGGCGATACGCGTGGGCATCGCTCCATTATACCAGGTTGTATTTTATGGAGGGTTTCCTCCTTATATAGCTTTGAGATCCAGCTTGGCATTTTCACTCATGGGTTATTGTTAACCCCTTTGTTTCTTTCCCCCCTCCCCTTCCCCTTTCTTGGCTTACCTAATACATGTTATCTTGGGTAACAGTTTCATATATGCTTTACACAGCCTGTTGGCGTGTGTTTACCAATTACATTAGATGTTGCCCGTTTCTATATGTACCTTTATTTCCCCATGAGCCATTAGTCTGGGGTTGGGGCATTTTGTGTGGGGGGGGCTGTATTGCATATTGTTATTTGATCTCTATTCCTGTGTATTATGGATGGTGTGTATCTTTTAATTATGTTTTAATTGTTTGTGATGTTTTGGATTGTTCAATAAAATCAGCTTTGTATTTTTATAACCTCATGTAGTATTATTGGTGTGCATACTTTGGCAGTAGGCTTTTTCTTGTTGGTCTCTTGTATATTTATTACTACTGACCTTGCACCCATTATTTACCCTATTACAATATGGCGGTGCACCCAATGTTTTGTTTATTCTTATTTTTGGCGCAGGAGACACACGCCTGAATATAATCCCTGACATCACGGACCATATGTGGCCACCAGCACCAGTACGTCCTCGCCAACAGCTCAGATGTCCTTTTTGTCCCAAAATGTCCACCCACCCTGGACAAATGAGCCCACGAGAGAACCTCCGGTCGCAAACTAATGGGTACAAAAGTCTTGCCCGGAGGCACAGACTCTAGCGAAACCAGAGCTACGGTTCTCAGACTCTCAGTGGGGACAATAAGCCGAGGCTCCTCTTCCTCCTCCACAGATGACACAACGGAGCGAGAGAGAGCGTCGGCACGACTGTTCTTCTCCCCCGAAAGAAAATGGAGGGTGAAATGGAACCGGGAGAAGAACAAGGACCATCTAGCCTGGCGAGAATTTAACCGCTGGGCTGTCTGCAGGTACACCAAATTTTTATGGTCTGTGAAGACTTGGAAAAGAAAACGAGCTCCCTCCAAGAGATGTCTCCACTCTGAGAAAGCCAACTTCATGGCCAGCAACTCCCTGTCCCCGATGGAATAATTCCTCTCTCCTGGTGAGAAGGTCTTAGAAAAGAAGAAGCAAGGATGCTTCTGACCCTGAGCATCTTTTTGGAAGAGGACTGCTCCAGCACCAACAGATGAGGCATCCACCTCCATGATAAATGGTTTGTCTACATCGGGGCGATGTAGGATGGGAGCGCTAGCGAAGTGTGACTTTATGGAATTAAAGGCCTTGGAGACCTCCTCAGACCACAATTTGGGATTTGCTCCCTTCTTGGTAAGGGCAACCAAGGGAGCTACCAAAGTTGAGAAGTGTGGAATGAACTGTCGATAGTAGTTAATGAACCCCATAAAGCGCTGCACCGCTTTAAGAGAATGGGGTTCCTGCCAGTCCATCACAGCCTGTAGCTTGGCAGGATCCATAGCCAAACCCTGGGCAGAGATGATATAACCAAGAAATGGCAAGGATTCCTGCTCAAACACACACTTCTCCAACTTAGATGGCCCGAGATTCCCCCTGTGCAGAGACGGGAACTCGACCCCTAACACATGTGACATGCAACATGTGACATGCAACATGCGACATACATGTGACGTGCGACATGTGACGTGCAACATACGACATGCAACATGTCACATGCGACGTGCAACATGCGACATACAACATGCAACATACCACATGCGACATGCAACATGCGACATGCAACATACTGTACATACATACAGAACATGCAACATTCATAACATACATACAGTACATACATACAATACATACATATAGACATACAGTACATTAAACATAGAGTACATTCTCACTATCATCTTGTCACCTTGATCCCGAAGCCATAGTCACCTGTAACAAATAATAAAATAATAAACAAACAATATACTCCCTGATCCGCAGATATCCAATTAAAACGAGTGTCCCACGACGATCTCCCATGGAGAGCAGCCACATCTGCTGATGTGACCGCTCTCCAGGGGCTCCAGGAATACAATGATGGAAGGTATCCTTCCACAATGTATTCCTCCGCCCCTGTGAGAAAATAATCCCTAGTCTCACTTGTAGCACTGCTGTGTGGGAAAATTCCCAAACAGCTTTGCCATAAAGTGAGACTCTGAACTAAGGTAACCTTAGTGATATACTGCAGGAGCCATTGTCTCCTGTCAGTGTGTCACTGGAGGGCCTATAGAGCAGTGACATCACCCAATGTCACTGTTCTATAGGGGAGATCGTCGTGGGACATTCGTTATTAATTGGACTACGGCGGAAAGTAAGTATACGGTTGGTTTATTATTTTTACTTTTTTTGCAGGCGCTGAAGTATGGTAAGTATGGTTAAATTAAGAATAATAAAATACTTTTTTCTGGCTGTGTCTTTATTTATTTTTTTACACTTTCACTACAATAGGATTAGTAATGGATAGGCGTCTTATTGACGCCTCTCCATTATTAACCGGCCTTAATGTCACCTTATATTAGCAAGGTGACATTAACCCCTTATTACCCCATATCCCACCGCTACAGGGGAGTGCGAAGAGAGGAGCTAAGTGCCGGAATTGGTGCATCTTACAGATGTGCCATTTCTGGGGCGGCTGGGGGCTGGTATTTGTAGCCGGGGGGGCATTATCCATGGCCCCTCTCTAGGCTATGAATATCAGCCTGCAGCTGTCTGCATAGCCTTTCTGGCTATAAAATATAGGGGGACCCCATGTCATTTTTTGGGGGGGTCCTCCTATTTTTATAGCCAGTAAAGGCTACTCAGACAGCTGCGGGCTGATATTCATAGCCTGGGAAGCTCCATGGCTATTACCCCCTTCCCAGGCTACAAACATCAGTCCCCCAGGCGCTGGCTTTCCCTCTCTGGGGCAGAAAATTGCGCGGGAGCCCACGGCATTTTTTTTCTAAATTAAACATATTGCGTTTAAGGCCGGCGTCAATTCCCCGGAACTGCCGCGGGCACTAGGGACCGGAGCGTTCAGCTGCATAGAAATACATGCAGCCGCACACTACGCTCTCGAGTGCCGGTGGCAATGCCGGGTATTGAAGCGAGAGACTTGTGTGAGTTTCTCGCGAGTGTGACCCTGGCCTAACGCAGATTTTGCATGTGTGTCTTTATTTAAGGCCGGGATCACACATGCGAGAAACTCGGACGAGTCTCGCATCTTAATACTCGACACTGGCGCCGGCACTCAGGAGCAGAGCGTGCAGCTGCATAGAAATACATGCAGCTGCATGCTCCGCTCCCGAGTGCCGGCGGCAGTGTCGGGTATTAAGATGCGAGACTCGTCCTAGTTTCTCGCTTGTGTGATCCATCTATCGTATCTATCGTATCCATCTATCTATCGTATCTATCAATCATCTGTTTATCTATTATCTATCGAATCTATCTATCTATTATCTATTTATCTATTATCTATCAATTATCTATCTATTGATATATCTATCTATCGATATATCTATATATAGATATATTTATAGATAGATTGATAGATAGATACGATAGATGGATACAATAGATAGATATGATAGATGGATATCTATCGTATCTATCATATCCATCTATCTGGAGCGCCCCCAGTAGGGCAATGGGGTACTCGGTACCGGGTCCTTCGGTTCTCAGTGGGGATGTCACGGTGGCTGACCCAGTCCGTGGCCCTAGGGACGTCCGTTGTGAATGGGGGAAAAGTCTTTAAAGGGATAATGTTCGTAACGCCACCTGTGGTATTCGGTCAGGGTGACCGACGCTGCTTAGGGGTCCGCTGGGGTGATGTTATGGCAGCTAGATGGTATACCTTCCCACGGGTAAAGTGTATCCCCAGGGCGTCCCAGTGTGTAGATGGTGGATGGTGAGAGGCGCAGAGAAGAACGAGGACACAAGGTTGCAGTCTCTTTACCTTTTTACTGATGGCTTCAGCATCCGCAGTCCAGGGTACCGACCACAGGGTAGGCAGAGTCCGGCCAGTCTGAAGGCAAATCCAGAGTCCCCTTATCCAGGTGGAAATCAGTAGCCTTCCTCTAGCGACTGGATGTTGTAGTACCTCCCTGCTGAGCGTCTCGGTAAGGTCCTCACAACTGATGTTGGTGTTCTACAGTAGATGTTATTTCTCTTTCTCTCTGTCCCCCTGATGGAATGGATAGGACAAACCCGTATGACTGGTGGCCTGAGGCTTTTTTACAGGGACTCTATCACGCCCCGGCCCCCACAAGTTGCCACCGTGCCTCCTGGGTATGGGTCGGGCAACCAATATGGAATTAGCTGTCTTGCCGGTCTCAGGAGCAAAGCTTGGAGACGATTACTCCCTCGGTGTTCCGGCTACCGGATCCTGCACCTCAGAAGGAGGCAGCCTTTTGCAGGGCAGAACTCCTTCTGGTTTCCTCTCCTTTTGCTATGACTTCGTTTCTCACCCTCCGCAATACAATTCTCTTCTAATGTCTCTTTCTTAGGATGCTGCTGTACGTCAGGCAGGCGCAGCTCCGTGGCCTTCTGTCTAGGCCTCTGACAGGATCCCACCCCTGTCAGGGACCCACTACCTGAGCAGAGCTCAGATAGCAGCTCACTGGGTGAAGCCCAGCTCACTTCTGACTAACTTCCTTTCCAGACCACCAGTTTTACCTAATTGTGAGGAGTGCCCTAGTAGATAGGAGCGTAGCTCCCCCTGGTGGTCTGGAGTGTGAAGTGTGTTGTGTGGTTTGTGATACCTGGTAAGAAGATCTGCTTAATTGCCTTCAGACTTAACATCACTCCCCCCTAGAGGAGAACGACATTACTGCAACGACCAGGACTCTGGGGCACTGCATATCTATCTATCTATCTATCTATCTAGCTATCTATCTATCTATCTATCTATCTATCTATCTATCTATCTATCGTATCTATCTATTATCTATTTATCTATTATCTATCTATCAATATATCTATCTATCGATATATCTATATATAGATATATTTATAGATAGATATATTGGTAGATAATAGATAGATATATCGATAGATAGATTCCATAGATAAATACGATAGATAGATAGATAGATAGATAGATAGATAGATAGATAGATAGATAGATCCATAGATAGATATGATAGATAGACAGATACGATAGATATGTATCGTATCTATCTATCTATAGTATCTATCTAACGTATCTATCTATCTATCTATCTAGCTGTGTGTGTATATTCTTCAATGGAGTATGTAAATGAAGAGGTTGGACAAGAAATGACATCACAATTCTTTTTTTTTGCATATCTTTATTGAGCTTACAAAAACACACACAAATCCGCATGAAATAACGCATGAAAAACGCACCAAAGACACGTCAAAAACGCATGAAAAACGCAGGTGACCTGCCAGTGACTTCAGGTGCAGATTTGGTGCAGATTTTACCTGCGTCAAATCCTGATGCAATCCTGAACGTGGAAACATACTCCGAGGTGCTAAGTGCAGTGACAGGGTCCGGTCACGGAACAGCGTCTACCCTACAGTATAAAACTTCTCACTTTAAACTTTTACCTTCAGTAAGGCGTTCATTTTGGGAGACCAGCCTCACGTTGTATAGAAGCATGTGGATTATTAACTACCATTATTAATGCAAGATATTCAAGAGTGCTGAGTACTAAAGGTGTGTCTGAAACCGGCTAAAAAAAAAAAAACCTAACTCACGCTCCTCAGGTCCAGCACTGCTTCAGGGGCCTGTTGTTGTCTCCAGCGCTCACGTTACATCGACATCAGCCAACCATTGCGCTCAGCGGGATTGACCAAGTTGACGGTGCGAGCAGCTCAGAGCTACAGATCTCATTGACGTCAGTGCTGCAGGCAAAGGGAGTAGAGGCGGAGACTCAGTGCTGGACCAGGGGAGGGTGAGTAAAGCACAATTGTTGTTTTTTGACACAAACTGAACCTGGGAGAACAAGGGTTTTCCAAATATTAGCCAAGGGTTTGACCTGAGGTTTGACCTTAGGTGTCCAGTAGTTTAGCAGGAAAGCTACATATATCTTTTTCCCATTATCTTGTGCCATACAGCCCCATCCCTCCATTTTTTTTTCTCTGTAACACTGTCTTGGCAAAGAAATATTAATGGTGCCCATATAGTTTTTGGACCTCTCATGCTGCAGTCATGATAAATTCAAGGATATTAACCTACATCAAAATGGAGCCTTGTAGGGTATACTGTATATATTAATAGGGTGGCTTATGGCTTATTAATGATAACCCTGGTGATACAGGATGATTTAGGAGGTATTATATTTTCATTGTCGGTGATCGATTGGGAGTAAATCAGTTAATAAAAATAATCCAGGTGGTCTCGGATAGATAAGAGATCAAAAGTATTAATCCTAGTGGTCTAGTGTTATTTGGAAGTTAACACATTTGTATTATTGTGGCCTAGGACAGATAATAGATCTTCAGTATTAACCCTAGTGGTCTAATATTACTTGGAAGTTAGTACACTTTTATTCTTGTGGTTTAGGATAGATAAGAGATCTTCAGCATTAACCCTAGTGGTCTAGTGTTACTCGGAGGCTTACATGTTTTTATTCTTGTGGTCTGCTTTATGTGAAGGGAGTATTCCTGGTGGTTTTAGGTGGTTAATGGGTCAATTACAAAAGTCCCTGTGTTAAAAAGATAGATAAGAGATTAACAGTATTAACCCTGGTGGTCTAGTGTTACTCAGGGATTAATTCTAGTGATCTACCAGATGTGAAGGGCGGATTCCTGGTGGTTTTTGGAGGTTAAAGGGTCAATTTTATAGTCCCTGGTGGCCTAGCTTAGTGAAAGGTTTTAATTCAGTCATCCCTGGTGGTCTAGTGAAGAGAAGAAGTTGATTCGCACACTGTGTCCCATGATGTCCTCTTCAATTGAGCTTTCCAATTCTGCCCTATTTATAAAGGACTAAGGCAAGGGAGAAAACTGGCCATGTGGCTATGATTTCCCCGAAATCAAAGTAAGGGGGTGCACTGTACTCACCGGTAGGAGACAGCTTCATCCCACTTTTGGGGTGGCCCTCCAATCACAAAGCAAAAATGTTTTCCAGTGTGAGCATAACAGGAAAAAAAAAGGAAAAAAATCCTGAGATTAGGATCTTTACTCCATCAGCCAAGACCTCATGGACCCACAATCTATGTTGTTTTTTTTTGTACAGCCACATGTAATGCCTTTATGTTCACAATCTATAGAAACAGCGCCACTAATGACTATGTGTAACACCACATGATTCAGCACAGACAACCACGACAGACTATAATAGCCTGTATAAAAGCTGAGGCAGAGAAGGCAGCAGTCATTTTGTGCTGGATAGTGGGAGGTCACAGCTTTGTCATAGAAATAGGGTGAACAAGCCATAAAAGACTGAATAAACATTACAGATAGTGTGTGTGACAGGACAGCAGTGAAGAACGTTACCTTCCATTTACCCATAGTCAAATGAGGACACTTGGACATTACTAAGTCTGTGTTTGTGTTAAAGAGCTTGAAAAGTGTTAGGTACAGGCCTAGGAGACCTCACAGTGTTTGTCGCACGTTTCTTGAGGAAAATTGAATGTTATGCCTTATTTGTGATTCACATAAAACATTAATTTTCTATTTTTTTAAATGAAACTGACGAATTTGGGCTTCAAAAGATTCTCTAATCACTAATACATGCAAATACAAAGAGATAGTGTCACGATCAATGTTTGGATTTGTGGCAGATCTGGTTCCACTTTGTTTAAATGTAGCTTTTTTCCTTTCAGTCCATCAAGGGTTAATGTCATCAAAACCCCCCTCGGCAGTCTGGTGTAATTGCAGTGTTGCTGGGTCAGGTGATGTGGTGGTGGTCACTCCCACCATCCTTTGAATGGTCACCTGATGCATCAGCTGAGTGTTGGTGGTAGAGTTTATCTTTGGAGACCAGCCTAGCAGGAGCAGCTCTCTGGTGTCAGCCACTTCTGGTGTTTGGAGTCCTGCTGCTGTGTTCTCTGCGGTGTGGAGCTTGGCAGCGGTGTCTGGAAGCTAAGTGCTGTATTTTCACCTTGCCCCTTTGGTGTTTGCCACTGTCCCTTGTGTGGAATTATCTGCAGTGGTGAGACTAGTGCCCCTTGCCGGCCAGTGCACTGCCATGGCAGTATTAGGTGACATCGAGGGACTTAGATTCATGACAGCAGGGGGAGGACCTGATTAGGGCATTAGGGGAGTGCAGGGACAGGCTCAGGTTTGAGCTCAGGTGGTGACCATCCCCAATTTCCCTATCTGTAGGGCCTTCCTCTCCCCAATACCATCCCATTGTGTATGTTGCACCGTCCACTGACTGACAACCCGTTGGGTTGCAATACATATTATGGCATTATCACCAACCCGTTCATAGATTGGCGGTCCAGGGAAGTAGTCAGCTGGGACCAGTCGTGTAAGGACTGCTGCCCGGGAGCCTCAATCTCTGCCATCCTTCTTCAACCTACCCCTTCTTCTACAGTGGGGGCAGCAGAGGTGATGCCAGGCAAGACTCAACCTTCACCGCAAGTAAACCCTGTGTCTTGAAGTCCTCTTAGGAACAGGGGTTAGGGGAGGGTGGTGGTTCCCTCTCTGGGTAGTGGGGGTATGAGTTTGGTGACACAGGGGGACACCTCTGTTGTTGGTTCCTCAAAGAGTTCACCATCTTGTGGCAAACGCATGCGTGGAAATAAAAGTTCAGGTCTGGACCTGTGTGTGAATAAGTACGTGTGAGTGTACGACCTGGAGTTTAAGGGTGATCGGGCCGTATCGGGTGTCGGCCATTCTCAGCCCGGGGACTTTCCAGCTGGAGTTACCCCCAGTAATGCACGTACACAACACATTCCACAGGTTGGCGCTCTGGAGATTTATGGCGCCTTTGAAGCCTATGTTATTGTCATCTCCATCGGCTGTGTTTGCCGTAAACCTGAGGATCAGGTGATTCTACAGGTGAACTCTGGGATATCGAGGCATCCTCACCGTACGTTGTTTTCTGCTGTGGTCCAGCGTTGTGGGTCTAGAGGTCCCTCATTGAAAAGGCGATACTGCCACAATCCATTTTTGGATTTATGGCAGATCTGGTTCCATTTTGTTTAAATGTAGCTTTTTTCCTTTCAGTCCATCTGGGGTTAATGTCAGTTTTTCCCCCCGCTTGCAATCTGGTATAACTGCAGTGTTGCTGGGTCAGCTGATGTGGTGGTGGCCATTCCCACCATCCTTTAAATGGTCACCTGATGCATCAGCTGAGTGTTGGTGATAGAGTTTATCTTTGAAGACCAGCCTAGCAGGAGCAGATCTCTGGTGTCAGCCGCTTCTGGTGTTTGGAAACCTGTTGCTGTGCTATCTGCGGTGTGGAGCTTGGTAGCAGTGTCTGGAAGCTAAGTGCTGTATTTTCACCTTGTCTCTTTGGTGTTTGCCACTGTCCCTTGTGTGGTATTATCTGCAGTGGTGAGACTAATGCCCCTTGCCAGTGCATTAGCCAGGGCAGTATTAGGTGACAGCAAGGGACTTAGGTTCATGACGGCGGGGGGGAGGACCTGCTTAGGGCATTAGGGGAGTGCAGGGACAGGCTCAGGTTTGAGCTCAGGTGGTGACCATCCCCATTTCCCTATCTGTAGGGCCTTCCTCTCCCCAATGCCATTCCGTTGTATGTGTATGTTGCGCAGTCCGCTGACCGATTACCCGTTGGGTTGCAATACGTATCGTGACAGATACGTATAGATAAATAGATAGATAGATTAGATAGATAGATTAGATAATAGATGATAGATAGTTAGATAGATAATAGATGATAGATAATAGATAGATAATAGATATATAGCTAGATAGATAATAGATGATAGATAGATAGATAGATAGATAGATAGATAGATAGATAGATAGATAATGGATAGATAGATAGCTAGATAAATAGATAGATAATAGATGATAGATAGATAATAGATAGATAATAGATGATAGATAATAGATATATAGCTAGATAGATAATAGATGATAGATAGATAATAGATAGATAGATAGATAGATAGATAATGGATAGATAGATGATAGATAGCTAGATAGATAGCTAGATAGATAGATAGATAGATAGATAATAGATATACTGATAGATAGAGAGATCGATTGATAGATAGATAGATAATAGATAGACAGATAATAGATCATAGATAAATTATAGATAGATTGATGATAGATAATATATAGATAGATATTAGAAAGACATACCGTAGATAGATCATAGATAGATAATATATAGAAAATAGATAGTTGGATTGGGTTATATGAGCATATCTATCTGTGTACAGTGTACATTGTTTATATAATTATACAGATACAAAATTTTGGTCTGAAGTAACTATCTCCTATCAATGTATCTGTCTATAGATATATAATATGTAATATACAGTATTTATCAATTTTATATCTATATATAAATAAGGAAGACATTCTACGTAACATATCTGGTATAATCGTGTATTTTTTCATACACATGGCATACATAAATGTTGCAGGACTATATATATATAAACATTCATGCATGTCTAAACGAGGCTCTATGTATCTACAGTCGCCGGTGTTTCATGGATTTTAGCCTTTAGATTAGATTTCTCCTTTCTCATTACCAACCTTAATAGACCCTTCAGACCTCATTCCAGCCTTAGATACTATCTGACCCGTATAATTAATTAATTATAGCCCAAATATTATAGATTATTAAAAATAGCATAACTAATAGTGTAATATCTCAAGCTGTCCACTTTAATAGTCAACATTGTCTTGGTGGGTCTTATCAGCCTGGGACACCCGGTGAGAATATTGATTTCTGGTAATTTTAGCCATCATCTGCCATCCTGATGTGTAATTGTCAGATTTTCACCAGAGTCAGAGCTCATTTGAAATCGTTAAACCGTCTGCGGTGTTTCTCAGCGGCTTCGTCTCCCCCCTCCCTGGATGTCTCCGACAAAAATAAATGGAAGAAACACAAAGATGAGGGGCTTTAGTAGTACAACATTGGACTCGGATGATTTTATTTTATATATATATATTTTTGCAAAGAGTCTATGGATTAAGAGCTTTTTCTTTTAGGAGCCTGAGGGAACATTTCCCCTTGAAGGTTTATTGGAGAACCTGCTGAGAAAGCCACCAGCCTTTGTGGAGAACCGTCCGCCGAGATGTCCTTTAGGGGAGCATCACCTTGGCCCTATCTGAAGAAGATTCCCCAAGGGGCTGCTCAAATTGGGTTTATCTCACGCCACATAATGGGGATCTTTAAGGAAATTCTCTTTGTTTCTCATTTTCTAATTAAGATTACCCCGGCCGCATGTTTTGTGCTTACAGAGAAGATGTTGCCCGTGATAATGTTAATTGATTCTCTCCGTGTGTATGGAATAAATGCTGGGTGAGATTTTATGCAGAATCCACGTAATCCACCATTCTGCACTTACGACACATTCAGGAGAGCTGAATTTACCATTGGACGGTGGTCTGGTATCATTCGAGCATTTTGAGAACTCTCCAAGCTATGGTAATTTACACAGTTTTCCTACCGATAACACATCCTGATTAGAGATGTGATAATCTCTCAAAATTAGCTTGGCGCAGATTCGACTCCTATCAGTCAGCAGATTAATTTTGGTCTAAATGAAGTTTATTCTAAATCCAAAGTGCTCCAATTGCCATGAAAAGACGTTACTATCCTCTGATGTCTCTGTAGACCCCACTCGTTAATAAATAGAGTGAAGGAAAGAAGATAAGAACTAGAAAGAAAAAAAACGTATACTCACCTAGACCGTCTCCTGACTCCTCATGCCACCTCCACTGCTTTACTGATCTTCTGCATGGGTCTTCTTCGGTTCTTCTGATGTTGAGTCCCACATGGTCTTGGCGACAATGACGTTTGCCAACCCTCATATTATTGAGTGGGCCTCAGAGCTGGAAAAACCAAAGACTTATGAGGAGGACCAAGGAAGAAGCAGTTAGGTGAGGGCTTAGAACAGGTGATTATAATGGGATTTTGAGGGCCTAGATCAGGTGACTATAATGGGATTTTTAACATATTTTAATGGCATCCCAGGGTTCAAAATAATCCATTTTGCTTGATTTGTGCAAATCAAATCCCAATCACAAGATCCAAAATTTTCAGGGAATCTGTACTATCTCTACTATTGTCCTACGTGAAACTACAGTAACTCAGTTTTGCGATATCTGTGACTTAGAAGTTAATGTCACATTTAGAATTATCTTGGATTAAAAAAACTTTTTCGTGGGTGGAATGGTGGAAGAGGATGTTGAGGGAAAGGCCAGTCTACAATTCTGAAAAATGAAATTGAAATTGCAACACCAAGAAGGAAAAGTTGTGGAATTATGGAAATTACAGTATTAACTGTATTAACACAGAAAATCCCATGACAGACAAAATGATCATGGATAACCATAATTTCTACAATAATTGTCACCTGCTTAACCCAGCAGGAAGTACGGTGCTGCCTCAACAACACTAAAGTACCTAAATCCCCAGGCCCGGATGGCACACGTCCCCAAGGACTGCAGGAATTCAGTACCGTGATAGACAGAACATAACTTCTAAAATTCAAGGATTACATAATAACAGTGTCTGTACCACAAGACGAGACACGTATCAAATTTGGTGCCAATTTTGCAAAAACGTGTCAAAAACTGAAATTGCTACACATGAGTCTTCGGCGCAAAAACATAATAGCTATCAATAATATGCAAGGAGTTCATAAACTTCATTTACTCCAGATGCATAGAAATATATGTAGCCGCACACTCCGGTCATGTGTGCCGGCGGTAGTGGCGGGTATTGATGCGAGAGACTTGCGCGAGTTTGTGTGACACCGGCCTTATTCTCTATCTTTTGTGTCTTGTATTCCTCCTCACTACTAGGACATCAGTAAGGGCTCGTTCACACCATCGTCTTTATGGTCCGAGTGCTGCTCGTGAAAAAACGGATCAATGCTATTTATTTTATTCCATTAAAAGGAAAAAAGTGTTGTCCAGACAGATTAAAATGAGTCCAACATTCTAACGAGTTTCTGGCCGTAACCCTTAGTTGTAGAGTAAAACGAGTCCAACATTCTAACGCGTTTCTGGCTGTAACCCTAAGTTGTAGAGTAAAACGAGTCCAACATTCTAACGCGTTTCTAGCCGTAACCCTTAGTTGTAGAGTAAAATGAGTCCAACATTCTAACGCGTTTCTGGCCGTAACCCTTAGTTGTAGAGTAAAATGAGTCCAACATTCTAACGCGTTTCTGGCCGTAACCCTTAGTTGTAGAGTAAAACGAGTCCAACATTCTAACGCATTTCTGGCCGTAACCCTTAGTTGTAGAGTAAAACGAGTCCAACATTCTAACGCGTTTCTGGCCGTAACCATTAGATGTAGAGTATTCTACAACTAAGGGCTACGGCCAGAATCGCGTTAGAATGTTGGAATCTTTTTATTCTGTCTGGACAATACTTTTTTCCTTTTAATGGAATAAGGTAAAAAGCAAATTTTATTCGTATCCATCCTATGGATCCTTTTTTCTCTTCTTTTTTTTTTTGGAGCAATATTATTCACTTGCCGAATTTCCATGTGAAAATAAATATTGGAACTTGCATGAGTTTCTTTCATAAATTCATGAGTTTGCTCGGTAAATTAGATGAAACTCACCCATTCAAGTCTATGGGTGCGCAAAAAATGGGATACTGTATGTAGACACAGTATAGCATTAAATTTTTAAGGATACATTGCAATTCTGTAACATAGGAAAGTGTAAATGGTCCTGTAAATGAAGAAATGGATTGTACACGGATGACGAATGAGAAAAAAAATCGTTCTCTGCATGAAGCCCTGAAATATTTTTTTATACGCTCGTGTGAACCTGCCCTAAGGAAGATTTTGTAAGGCTCGGAGTTACTGAAAGAGACAAACACAGTACTATGGATGGGATGAGGAGTGGTCAGAGTTGTCAATCACCAAAAGTGTCAACATAACCAAAACATTCTCGAAATCTCTTTGAACTATTGATTGGAACAGAGGGGGAGGATATGTAGGTTATCTCTAACAAACATGATTAGTTGGTTTTGATGAGGGAAATTAGATAAATGATTGGGCATCCAATAGATATTGGGTCTAATTTGTTATTTGTGATTTTCTTTTTTCTCCTTTAGTATTCCACGACTTGTTTTGTGCCAAATTTACAATGTGGAGACCCCGTACTGTTACAGAGCGGGGTTACCAAGGAGAAAAGTCACCAACGCTCTGCTGAATATTTAACTGCATAGTCTAGACCTCCTCTGGTATAAAATCAGTACAAACACTGTGCTCCTACTGAGATTGTCATGGCCGAGCAGCTACATGCAGCCGTACACCACCAAGCACAATGCCAAGTGTAAGAAGGAGTGATGTAAAGCCGCCACCACTGGACTCTGGAGAATGATGGATCCCACTTCTCTACCTGGCATCTAACGGGCAAGTCTGTATATTAGACTAAGATGAGTCCATTTTACTAGCAAGATTCAGTTCAAGGGTCTCTCATTAGACACCAGCTAGTTTAATGAGCCCTTTGAGGCCGAGGAGCTAATTTGGACTAGTAATTATAATTCACATGTGTGATAATATTAATTTAATAATGGCGAGGTCTCAGCATTAGCAGCAATTAAACTCATTACAATCCTAACCTGGATTCCCTTGGGCTTTTAAATCTTTCTGCGCGAGCTCTCGGTATTGTATACTCAAAGTGAGAGATATCCTCCTCATAATCTGTTGTTTGTTTTTTTTTGCTTTCACATTTAACCCTCGGTGGTGGAGTTAATTAATTTTCAGAGTGCTCCCAGTTACCACTTTAAAACATTATAATGCGTGACAGCTTTGTTTCAGCTTAGGAGAGATAAACCGCAGCGGGGAGGCTCGTCCACTCCAGACATAAATTAGACGGATGCTGCAGTGTCTGTGGACATTCAGTGGATTTTCTCTAATGAATAGACGATCGATACGGAAAGCTCATCCCATATACAAACACAGATGGCAGATCATCGCACTCATTATGAAGGAATGTATGAATTATAGGCCCTGCCTGAAATGGATGGAAATACGGGGAAAATAAAAAAATCTTACTTATCAAGATGTATCTGAAAAATACATACACTGGCAAGGATGTACTTACATAATTACCTATCTATTATCTATCTATTATCTATCTATCATCCATCATCAATCTTCATGTATTATGTGGCATGTAAAAGCTTGGCCACCCCAGGTCAAAATTACTGTTAGAGTCTTTCAATTTTTATTTGAGGGCTTTTCATCCATTCTTCCTTGGACAATTCTTCAGTTCTGTGAGATTCCTGGTTCGTCGTGTGTCCTCTGCTATTTTGAGGTCTAGCCACGGATTCTCAATGATGTTCAGATCAGGGGACTGTGAGGGCCATTGTAAAACCTTCAGCTTTCGCCGATCAACCAACGTCAAGGTGGTCTCAAAACTGATGGGTCCCTACATATCTATGTGAATACCTCTCTCAGGTTGAAGTCTGAATTCCTGTGTGAATGTGGACATTCGTTGGCTGATGGGCTTGCATGAATTGGCCAAATTATGTGCTAAGCGTCTCATTTTTTCCTAATATTCAAAAGCAGTATTGCTATTCATATTTCATATATTTCACATTGACATGCTTTAGCACGATAGAGTGAAACTTTTTTTTGCATATTTTATATGGAGGCTGCTCCTGGTATGCATCTATTCACACTATGGACGTGCCAGTCAGTCTTTTGTTATTTATATGCTAGCTCTCTGACCAAGCACTCTGCCCTTCAACATGTGGTGGTTTTAATTACAGCAGGATACTACCTACCCATAAATGCAAGCTTTGCTGAGAAAGGTGTCCACATTCACCCTGGAATTCATACTTCACCCTGAGAGAAGTATTCACATTAGATATGTAGGGACCCATCAGTTTTGAGACCACCTTGACGTTGGTTGATGGGCAGGCAAGAATTGGACAAATTATGTGCTAAGCGTCTCATTTTTTCCTAATATTCAGAAGCAGTATTGCTATTCATATTTCATATATTTTACATTGCCATGTTTTAGCACGATAGAGTGCAACTTTTTTGTATATCTTTTGCATTATTCTGACACTGAATTTTATGGTGTGGCTGCAGGAGAGGTTTTCTTCTGATGACTCTTCCATGATGGCCATTTTTTTGCAGGTATCTCTTAACAGTAGAACAATTGTAACACAACTCCAGAGTCTGCTAAATCTATCTGAAGGTGATACTTGCAAAATAGGGTGCTACTAGGTAGCAGCCATTCAGGGTGCTCAAACTTTTACAACAGCCCATTTTCCTTTTTGTCATTTTTACATTTTAAAAATAACAATTTAATTTTTTTTTGCCTAAAATGCAAAGGAAATATGTCATCTTAAACTGTTGGCCTTTTTTTTAGATCATTTCATCTTCAGCTTGCTTAACTGTTCGAAGTAACAGTAATTTTGACAAGGGGTGCCCAAACTTTTATATGTACTCAATATGGAGGGTTAGGACATAGGATGAATCCAGGAGTTGCACATTATACACAGGTCAGCATCAACTTTACATTTTTGTCTGTGCATGTTCCCGGGTCCCATCATCAGAACATGGCCACTTGTTTCAATCAGGTTTTTTGTTAAGTGTAGATTTTTATAAATTTACAAAATGTTTCTTTCAAAATGTCATACTACTATCTATTAAAAAAAGATTTCATAATAGACTCATCGTTACTAATCTTTTCAGAAGACTTTTTCTGCAGTCTAATTATCATCACAGAAAGTAACATATATACACACTGGATCCACCATTCAAAATAGGTGACATCACAGCTCACCTCCTCCCCCTCCTGTATAATGACTGAAACCTCTCTACACAGCAGATAACACAGAACCCATCATTCATAATAAGTGATGTCACAGCTCACCTCCTCATCCTGTACAATGACTGATAACACCTCTATATACAGTAGATAACACAGGATCCACCATTCACAATAGTTGATGTCACAGCTCACCTCCTCCTCCTGTACAATGACTGATAACACCTCTATATACAGTAGGTAACACAGGATCCACCATTCACAATAGGTGATATCACAGCTCACCTCCTCCTCCTGTACAATGACTGATAACACCTCTATATACAGTAGGTAACACAGGATCCACCATTCACAATAGGTGAGGTCACAGCTCACCTCCTCCTCCTGTACAACTCTGATAACACCTCTATATACAGCTATATACAGCAGATAACACAATCCATTATTCACAATAGGTGATGTCAGAGCTCACCTCCTCCTCCTGTACAATGACTGATAACACCTCTATATACAGTAGGTAACACAGGATCCACCATTCACAATAGGTGAGGTCACAGCTCACCTCCTTCTCCTGTACAACTCTGATAACACCTCTATATACAGCTATATACAGCAGATAACACAATCCATTATTCACAATAGGTGATGTCAGAGCTCACCTCCTCCTCCTGTACAATGACTGATAACACCTCTATATACAGTAAATAACACAGGAACCACCATTCACAATAGGTAATATCACAGCTCACCTCCTCATCCTGTACAATGACTGATAACACCTCTATATACAGTAGATAACACAGGATCCACCATTCACAATAGGTGATGTCACAGCTCACCTCCTCCTCCTGTACAATGACTGATAACACCTCTATATACAGTAGATATCACAGGATCCTCCATTTACAATATTTGATGTCACAGCTCACCTCCTCCGCCTCCTCCCCCCTAATGACTGTTACCCCCTTGTCTGTTACATCCCCTTAGGCCTTTTAAAGGGATTGTCTCACAAACAAAGTTCATTTTAATTAATAGATCTTGGAATAATAATAATCTCCACAATTGTATGTGTGCTGAGATAATCTTATAAATGTGGCCCTGCTGTGTACTGTGTAATGGTCGTGTTCGACAGTACAGGGACATGGTATGACCAAACCACATCTTCTGGGTAGGGGGGTGCAAAAGAGTATACAGACTGGATATCAGATGATTCTTTCTTTGAGGTAAAACATTGTTTTAGGCTGCTTTCACTCATCAGACGACATCCAGGTCACCAGGCTTTAGCAAGTTAGTCAGATCATGCACATTACATAATCTAACTAACTTGTGTCTGCAGCACTGACAGGTTATAAAGCATAGCAATGCTTGTGCGACTTATAACTGGGACCAGGCTGCTGAAAGCCAAAGTTCCATGGAGGGACTAAGAAAAAAAAAAAAAAAAAATTGTAAAAATATTTTTTAAAAAATAATTTAAATAATTTAAAAAGATAAAAAGATATTGTACTGATACATTTGTATTTTTATGTTAAAAAAAACAAAATAAACAAACAAAAGCGTACATATTTGGTATCACCGCATCTGGAACAATTTGCCCCATAAAACTGTACTACTAATTAACCTCTTCAGTGAGCACCGTAAAAACATTAATAAAAAACGGAACAAAAAAACATAAATTTTTCATCACTGGCAAACAAAAAGTGGAACAAAACGTGATATAAAGACGAATGTAAATAAAAATTGCATCACTGAAAACGACATGTTTTTCCCACAAAAGACAAGCTGCCACAAAGCTCCATCAGCAGAAAACCAAAAAAGTTATAGCTCTCAGAATAAAGCGATGCAAAAATAATTATTTTTTCTATAAAAATAGTTCTTATTGTGCAAAAGCGCCAAAACATTAAAAAAAATATCAATGCGGTATCGCTGTAATCGTACTGACCCTAAAAATAAAGCTGACATACCAATTTTACCACACGCGGAATGACATTAAAAAAAAAAATCCTGAGTTGCTGCTTTTGTTCATTCTGCTTCCCAAAAATCGGAATAGAAAGTGATTAAAAAATTTAATTTTCCTCTGAAATGGATAGAATAAAAACATCAACTCATCCCGCTAAAAAGCAAGCCCTCACATGTCTGTCGGCTGAAATATGAAAAATTATAGTTATTTAAATATGGTGATGCAAAAACTTGTTTTTGCAAAAAGAAGGGTGTTTAGACAGCAGCCAAACATAAAAAAACAATATAATTCTGGTATCGCTGTAATTGCTCTGACCTGAAGAATAAAGTCTAATCACTTATACCGCACGAGTAACGGCGTCAAAAACAAATAAAACCAATTCTTCACCTGCTGTTTGTTCTGCCTCCCAAAGATCGCAGGAAGGCTCTGCACACATTTATCCTGCGCCCTGCATTGAGCGCTCACACCAGGGTTTCCATGTAATTCTCTGAATTACGTGATTCAAATAGAACCATTGGAGGCAGATTCTCTATAATGAGGCAGTTGGAGGCACTGTGGATGCCATCTGGCCTGTGATCTGGTGGTGTCTTTTTAGGTGTGCATAAATGCACGGTCCGCCACAGTTTTCTGAACCTTTGAAAAGAAGGACATCATGGAACAGAGGATAGATGGAGTCCAGAGTAACTGTGTTGACTCATTATAGTGAATGGATCATCTGAATCATCTGAATGATGTCACTCGGAGATTAATGCTTGTAGATGAAAACCCCAAAATAAGTGCTCAGCGTAAAGTACAGGATAAACATGATACCAAAAGTTATGTGAAATGTTCCCAATAAAAGCTTCAACTCAATGAAGAAAAAAAGCAAGTTCCTACTCACATCCTTCATCTGTTAACGGAAATATAGGGGGTTTCCACATTACTGGTAGTCAGTAGCGTAGCTACCAGGGGGGCAGAGGGGGCGGTCGCCCCGGGCCCTGTGCTCTGAGGGGGCCCACCCGGAGCTACGCTACTGTCAGGGCCGGCGTTAGGGGCCCCTGCCTCCGGTCAATGTTTATCTGTAATTTCCCCTGCGTTTGTACTGTGTATGTAGCTAAAGTAACATGCACGGTACAAACACTCACAGGGAGTCGGCAGAGAGAAGAGAAGGCCTCCAATCAGAGTGCAGGGAGTGAGTCATGTGATCGCTCTTCTGCAGTCTGTGGAGGAGAGGGGGAAGGGAGGCCACTCACCCAATCCCGGCTGAGCGCGCTGTGCTCAAAGCTCCTGTGCTGCAGAGAAGTGATCATCATCATCAGCAGCAGCCGGGGCCGCAGGGGGGACTCTGCCTCTGACCTGAGCTCACTGCCTACACATGATGTCTGCAGCATCTGACTGGGAGGAGCCTGAGGAGCAGCCCCCAGGACCAGAGGACACTCTCCACACAGCATGATGAGTATCTTGGCACATGTCATTTGCTATTTGATATGTCTGATCTGTTGCCTTGAATACATACATACAGGCACAGTATATAAAGCAATGAAGGTTCTTAAAGGGAACCTGTCACCCCATTTTTTAAAGATGAGATAAAAATAGCGTTAAATAGGGGCAGAGCTGTGCTTTACATTAGTGTCTTTTTTGTGCCTTTATTCCCCAGCTATGCTGTCGAAATACCTTTGTAAAGTTGCCGTTTTGGGCTGTCACTCACGCTGGTCTGGTCAAATGGGCGTGGTGACATCACTGTTTCTTCCCCCAGATCTTGCTTATCTGTCCGTTGATGGCGTAGTGGTTTGCGCATGTCCAGCTGCCGAATCCACTGCGCAGGTGAAGGAAAAGAGCGCGATCTGCGCTGTTCCCCTGGTGATCGGTGGGGGCGGCCATCTTCCTGAGGCCGCACGTGCGCAGATGGAGTGCTCTGCTGCACGGGGCTTCAGGAAAATGGCCCCGGGATGCCGCGCGTGTGCAAATGGAGATCGCGGCGGCCATTTTCCTGAAGCCCCGGGAAGCCGAGCACTCCATCTGCGCATGCGCGGCCTCAGGAGGATGGCCGCCCCCACCGATCACCAGGGTTATAGCGCAGATCGCGCTCTTTTCCTTCACCTGCGCAGTGGATTCGGCAGCTGGACATGCGCACACCACTACGCCACCAACGGACAGATAAGCAAGATCTGGGGGAAGAAACAGTGATGTCACCACGCCCATTTGACCAGACCAGCGTGAGTGACAGCCCAAAACGGCAACTTTACAAAGGTATTTCGGCAGCATAGCTGGGGAATAAAGGCTCAAAAAAGACACTAATGTAACGCCCAGCTCTGCCCCTATTTAACGCTATTTTTATCTCCTCTTTAAAAAACGGGGTGACAGGTTCCCTTTAAACTTGTATGTCTTGTTTATCCTGCAATCTGGACAGACACTGAACACTGACATGTGATCGATAAGTGTCTTCGCACATAATTTATTTACTGCTGATTAGCTTATGAGAAGGAGAATGATTATTTTCTTAAGTTTGCGAGCGGCTGGAATCTTGCAGGACGGCTTTTACATGTGGAAGCCTGTCATCATATAAGGTCCGGCCAGCATCTGTACGCCCTCACACAGTGTTCTAGAATGCTCTCTATGTCCCCAATCCTCTATGCAAGGCACAAAAAAGAGCTTTTATTATAATCACGGATGGCGTGGTTCGGGCGTCACAGTCTTGATCTGGCGCCGACCCTCTTCCTGTGATCGCTGTCCCTCTTCGTGTGGAAGATGCATCCTACATCATGCATTCAGTGTCCTCTATCACACTCCTGTGTAGGCGCACTTCTCTTTGCCCTGCTGAAGTCAGAGCACAGTATTGTAGTGCGCATGCGCCAGCTTTATTTCCAGGTAATCAGCTCTTTGGCCTTTCCCAGCACATATGCACTACAGTACTTGGCTCTGCTTTCAGCAGCCTAGAGAGAAGTGTGCCTGCACAGGAGCGCGATGGGTGACACTGTGTGGATGACGTAGAATGTGTCATACAGATGAAGCAGTAATGGAGAATGGCGATCTTAAGTCAAGACCAGCGATGCCTTGGTGAGAGCCATTGGTGAGTATAATGAGAGGTCATTTTTATGCCTTGCGGAGGGGATTGGGGACACATTTACAGCCTTCCTTATAGAGGCTGCCTATGGGAGCTGCATTATACTATATAGTCTTCCTATGTGAAGGGCATTATACTATAGGGTCTGCCTATGGGGAGTGCATGATACTATATGGAGGCCTATGGGGAATGTATTATACCATATTGAGGACTATCTGGTGTATTATGCTATATGGAGGCTATCTAGAGGGCCATCATTCAGTGTGGAGATTACAGCGATGGGGCCATCATACAGTGTTGGAGCCAGTTTGGGGGATATTAACGGGTCAGTATATACAGTGAGGGGGCATCATACTGTGTATAGGGGAGCTGTACAGTGGGGGAGACTCGGGACTTTATTAAATGTAAAGTGGGCACTAATTCTGACAGGGGGAACTCAGGTTACTGTGACTATCAAAGGGTCACACACAGAGGGCATTATTACTTTCTAGGGGACAAAATGTGGGCACTGTTTTCTAGGGCACTTGCACCTGGCATTACTATATTAAAGAGGGTTGCTTTAGAATTTAGGGGGCACAGAGAACCACACAGCAGGTGCAGTAATAGGGACACATACGGCAGCAGCGGCTCAGTATTGGGGTATCAGGGTCAGTAATACGGACACATACGGCAGCAGCGGCTCAGTATTGGGGTATCAGGTGCAGTAATAGGGACACATATGGCAGCAGCGGCTCAGTATTCGGGTATCAGGTGCAGTAATAGGGACACATACGGCAGCAGCGGCTCAGTATTGGGGTATCAGGTGCAGTAATAGGGTCACATACGGCAGCAGCAGCTCAGTATTAGGGTATCAGGTGCAGTAATAGGGACACATACGGCAGCAGCGGCTCAGTATTGGGGTATCAGGGGCAGTAATAGGGACACATACGGCAGCAGCGGCTCAGTATTAGGGTATCAGGGGCAGTAATAGGGACACATACAGCAGCAGCAGCTCAGTATTGGGGTATCAGGGGCAGTAATAGGGACACATACAGCAGCAGCGGCTCAGTATTGGGGTATCAGCAGGATGAGGTTGTGCAGGTTGGGAATAGATGGTGATGGTGCTGGAATGTGAGAAGTGAAACATGTCTTTGTCGTATTCTCTGCAGATGAGTTGTAGCTGGAAGAAGTTGTCATGTCGGTCTGGGCCAGATGGAAAAGACGGGAAAAATGAACAATTCTATCAGAAAGAACGTCAGAGGTAAGTCATTATCTGTAACTGTGCAGTGATCTCATATGTTCTGTAGGACTGGTATCTACCACTGACCATATGGCGGTAATATCAGTGTTGGTCTTTATATAGAGATTATCTTCAGTAACAGCACGGTCATCTGCTGAGGTTCTCCTCCACTATTAGGCCGGAGACACACTGGTGCGAGATACGGCCGAGTCTCGCTGGTTAAAAGCAAGCTGTGGCACCGGCACTCCGGAGCGGAGCGTGCAGCTCCATGTATTGCTATGCAGCTGCACGCTCCGCTCCGGAGTACAGGTGCCACAGCTTGCTTTTAACCAGCGAGACTCGGCCGTATCTCGCACCAGTGTGTCTCCGGCCTTAGGGCGCATCACTGAATTGTAATGAAGGTTACCTGGTTAGGGGCCCACTCAGAAGCTTCGCCCCCCCTGGACCAAAACCCTAGCTACGCCTCTGCTGGTAGTACAAAGACCCTGGATAGCATTATGGCTCCTCTCCCCCAAAAGAAATACAATGAATTCTGAGCTGTCAAATCCAAGTGCCCCCTCCCTTCTGAGCCCCACAGTGTGCCTAAACTACATCTAGCATCTACATGTTTGACATTTCTGTAGCAATGAAAGCCTGCCTCATTTAAGAGTGCATGTCGTAAGAAGCAGGAGCTGGGCACTACCACGTACTTGTCACTACAACATTCTGGTCGCTACAACGTACTCGGCACTACAACATTCTGGTCGCTACAACGTACTCGGCACTACAATGGCAGCTTGAAATGTTCACTGAGCAACATCCACTGCTGCTTGTTTCTGGAAAACACCCATTGTGTCAAAATCAACACTGCACCCGTAGCTAAATTGCCAAAGGGGTATAATTTCCAAAATGGGGTTACTTGAGGGGAGATTCTGCTCTTCTAGCACTTAAGGGCTCTGTAGCTCCAGGAAAATCTGCTCTTAAGGAGGCAAATAGCTCTCCATCCCTCATGAGTCTCGCCATATGGCTGAGTAGCACTGTACAGCCACATATGGGGTATTGCCACGTTCAGCAGAAATAGCGGGACAAATTTTGGTGCCATTTTTTACCCACTTACCAATCTGAAAATGTAAAATCTGGGCCTGAAGCTAAATTTTTCTGGTAAAAAATGTAAATTATTTTTTCTTCACTGCCAAATCTATATATATAATTGTCTAAAGGGTACTTCCAGCTTTCTGTCCGCAACTTCCGTCACGGAAATCCTGCGTCGCTGATTGGTCTCGCCAGCTGCCTGTCATGGCTGCCGCGACCAATCAGCGACAGGCACAGTCCGATTAGTCCCTCCCTACTCCCCTGCAGTCACTGCCCGGTGCCCGCTCCATACTCCCCTCACACAGAGTAACGTTACCGCTGCTATTAACCCTGTGTGTCCCCAACTTCTGCCTATGCAGTATCAATAGTAAAAAAAATCTAATGTTAAAAATAATAATAAAAAAAAAACCTGCTGTACTCACCCTCCGTAGTCTGATGATGCGCTCGCACCTTCCGCCAGCTTCCGGTCCCACAGATGCATTGCGAAATTACTCAGAAGACTTAGCAGTCTCGCGAGACCGCTAAGTCTTCTGGGTAATTTCGCAATGCATCCTGGGAACGGAAGATGGCGGCAGCCGCGTGCACATCCCCAGAGCGCCGTTGGATCCCAGGGGGTGAGTATGTAACTATTTTTTTATTTTAATTCTTTTTTTTAACAGGGATATGGTGCCCACACTGCTAAATACTGTGTGGGCTGCATTATATACTACATGGCTGCTATATACTATGTGGGCAGTACTATATACTACATGGCTGCTATATACTACGTGGGCAGTACTATATACTACATGGCTGCTATATACTACGTGGGCAGTACTATATACTACATGGCTGCTATATACTACGTGGGCAGTACTATATACTACATGGCTGCTATATACTATGTGGGCAGTGTTAGATACTGCGTGGGCTGCGTTATATACTACATGGCTGCTATATTCTACGTGGGCAGTGCTATATACTACATGGCTTCTATATACTACGTGGCCAGTGTTACATACTATGTGGCCTGTGTTTTGTACTGCGTGGGCTGTGTTATATGCTATGTCGCCTGTGTTATATACTACATGGCTGCTATATACTACGTGGCCTGTGTTATATAGTACGTGGGCTCTGTTATATACTGTTTGGGCTGTGTTATATATTGCGTGGCCTGTATTAACGCATCGGGTATTCTACAATATGTATGTATGTATATAGCAGCCACATTCTATATAGCACAGGCCACGTACTATTTGTCTGCTATATACTACATGGCTCCTATATACTACGTGGCCTGTGCTATATACTATGTGGCTGCTATATACATACATATTCTAGAATACCCAATGCGTTAGAATCGGGCCACCATCTAGTGGTTTAAAATTCTGTGACACACCTGTGGTGTCAATTTAATCACTGCACCCCAGATGAATTCATTGAGAAGTGTAATTTGTAAAATGTTGTCACTAATGGAGGCTGTTCTAGTACCTCATCGGCTCTCCCAGTGGGTTGTGGTTCTTGCAACCCATAACAGTAAAATGTGCACTACAAAATATTTACAACATTACAACATTTTTTTCTTATTAGACTTTGTAAAAATTAAAAACTTGGGGCTAGAACAACATTTTAGTGGTAAAAATGTAATTTATTTTTTCTTCACTGCCCAGTGGTATAAAATTCTCTGAGACACATGTGGTGTCAACATGCTCACCACACACCTAGATTAATTCATTGGACGGTCTAGTTTGTGAAATGAGGTTACTTATGGGGGGTTTCTACTGTTCTGGCACCTCAGGCGCTCTGCCAACGTGATATAGCACCCTTAAACCATTCCAGCAATAACTGAAGTCTAATATGGTGCTACTTCCCTTATGAGCTTTTTATCAATGTACTCAGGACAAATTGCATAACAAATTTTGTGGTCCATTTATTTGTGAAAAAAATGGAAATTTGGCAAAAATTTAGAAAATTTCGCAATTTTCCAACTTTGAATTTTTATGCCCTTAACTCACAGAGATATGTCACACAAAATACTTGATAAGTAACATTTCCCACATGTCTACTTTACATCAGCACAATTTAGGAACCAAAATTTTTTTTTGTTAGGGAGTTATAAGGGTTAAAAGTTGACCAGCAATTTCTCATTTTTAGGCCGGAGTCACACTACAGCGAGATACGGCCGAGTCTCGCAGGTTAAAAACAAGGTCTGGCACCGGCACTCCGGAGCGGAGCGTGCGGCTCCATGTATTGCTCTGCGGCTGCACGCTCCGCTCTGGAGTGCCAGTGCCAGAGCTTGTTTTTAACCTGCGAGACTCGGCCGTATCTCGCTGTGTGTGATCCCGGCCTTACAACACCATTTTCTTTTAGGGACCACATCACATTTGAAGTCACTTTGAGGGGTCTATATGATAGAAAATACCCAAGTGTGACACCATTCTAGAATCTGCACCCCTCAAGGTGCTCAAAACAGCATTCAAGAAGTTTATTAACCCTTCAGGTGCTTCACAGGAATTTTTGGAATGTTTAAAAAAAAATGAACATTTAACTTTTTTTCACAAAAAATTTACTTCACCTCCAATTAGTTTTATTTTACCAAGGGTAACAGAAGAAATTGGACCCCAAACGTTGTTGTGCAATTTGTCCTGAGTACGCTGATATCCCATATATGTGGGTAAACCACTATTTGAGCGCATGGCAGAGCTCGGAAGGGAAGGAGCGCCGATTGACTTTTCAATACAAAATTTACTGGAATTGAGATAAGAGCACCATGTTGCGTTTAGAGAGCCACTGATGTGCCTAAACATTGAAATCCCCCACAAGTGACACCATTTTGGAAAGAAGACCCCCTAAGGAACTTATCTAGATGTGTTGTGAGAACTTTGAACCTCCAAGTGTTTCACTACAGTTTATAACGCAGAGCCGTGAAAATAAAAATTATTTTTTTCTCCACAAAAATAATTTATAGCCCCCAGTTTTGCATTTTCCCAAGGGTAACAGGAGAAATTGGACCTCAAAAGTTGTTGTCCAATTTGTCCTGAGTACGTTGATAACCCATATGTGGGGGGGAACCAGCGTTTGGGTGCATGGCAGAGCTCGGAAGGGAAGGAGCACCGTTTGGAATGCAGACTTAGATGGATTGGTCTGCAGGCGTCACGTTGCATTTGCAGAGCCCCTGATGTACCCAAACAGTAGAAACCCCTCACAAGTGACCCCATATTGGAAACTAGACCCCCCAAGGAACTTATCTAGATGTGTTGTGAGAACTTTGAACCCCCAAGTGTTTCACTACAGTTTACAACGCAGAGCCATGAAAATAAAAAATCTTTTTTTTCCACAAAAATTATTTTTTAGCCCCCAGTTTTGTATTTTCCCAAGGGTAACAGGGGAAATTGGACCCCAAAAGTTGTTGTCCAATTGTCCTGAGTACGCTGATACCCCATATGTGGGGGGAACCACCGTTTGGACGCATGGCAGAGCTCGGAAGGGAAGGAGCACTGTTTGGTATGCAGACTTAGATGGAATGGTCTGCAGGCATCACATTGCGTTTGCAGAGCCCCTGATGTACCTAAACAGTAGAAATCCCCCACAAGTGACCCCATATTGAAAACTAGACCCCCCAAGGAACTTATCTAGATGTGTTGTGAGAACTTTGAACCCCCAAGTGTTTCACTACAGTTTATAACACAGAGCCGTGAAAATAAAAAAATGTTTTTTTTCCACAAAAATTATTTTTAGCCCCCAGTTTTATATTTTCCCAAGGGTAACAGGGAAAATTGGACCCCAAAAGTTGCTGTCCAATTTGTCCTGGGTACGCTGATACACCATATGTTAGGGTAAACCCCTGTTTGGGTGCACAGGAGAGCTCGGAAAGGAGGGAGCACTGTTTTACTTTTTCAACTCAGAATTGGCTGGAATTGAGATCGGACGCCATGTCATGTTTGGAGAGCCCCTGATGTGCCTAAACAGTGGAAACCCCCCAATTCTAACTGAAACCCTAACCCAAATACACCCCTAACCCTAATCCCAACCATAACCCTAACCACACCCCTAACCCTAATCCCAACCGTAAATGTAATCCAAACCCTAACTTTAGCCCCAACCCTAGCCCTAACTTTAGCTTCAACCCTAACCCTAACTTTAGCCCTAACCCTAACTGTAGCCCTAACCCTAACTTTAGCCCCAACCCTAACCCTAACTTTAGCCCCAACTCTAACCTTAACTTTAGCCCCAACCCTAATCCTAACTTTAGCCCCAACCCTAACCCTAACTGTAGTCTTAACCCTAACTTTAGCCCCAACACTAACTCTAACCCTAACCCTAATGGAAAAATGGAAATAAATACATTTTTTTTTAATTATATTATTTTTCCCTAACTAAGGGGGTGATGAAGGGGGGTTGATTTACTTTTATAGTGTTTTTTTTTTTATTGGCAGCCGTCACACACTAAAAGACGCTTTTTATTGCAAAAAATTGTCTCCACATTTTGAGAGCTATAATTTTTCCATGTTTTGGTCCACAGAGTCATGTGAGGTCTTGTTTCTTGTGGGACAAGTTGACGTTTTTATTGGTACCATTTTTGGGCACGTGACATTTTTTGATCGCTTTTTATTCAGATTTTTGTGAGGCAGAATTACCAAAAATCAGCTATTCATTAATTTCTGTTGGGGGGGCACTTATACCGTTCCACGTTTGGTAAAATTGATAAAGCAGTTTTATTCTTCGGGTCAGTACGATTACAGAGATACCTCATTTATTTTTGTTTATGCTTTGGCGCTTTTATACGATAAAAACTATTTTATATAAAAAATAATTCTTTTTGCGTCGCTTTATTCTGAGCACTGTAACTTTTTAATTTTTTTGCTGATGACCCTGTATGGTGGCTCGTTTTTTTGCGGGACAAGATAATGTTTTCAGCGTTACCATGGTTATTTATATCCGTCTTTTTGATCGCGTGTTATTCCACTTTTTGTTTGGCTGTATGATAATAAAGCATCGTTTTTTGCCTCTTTTTTTTATTATTTTTTTTACGGTGTTCACTGAAGGGGTTAACTAGTGGGACAGTTTTATAGGTCGGGTCGTTATGGACGCGGCGATATTAAATTTGTGTAGTTTTTTTATTATTATTTAGATAAAGAAATCTATTTATTGGAACAATATTTTTTTTTCTTTAGTTAGGATTTTTTTTTTTTTACACATGTAAGTATTATTTTTTTTTACTTTTTTACATTGCCCAGGGGGGGACATCACAGTATAGTGACAAATCGCTGATCTGACACTTTGCAATGCACTGTGTCAGATCAGCGATCACACAGGCGCTGCAGGGAGGCTTCCCAGCTCCTGCTCTGAGCAGGCGCTTGAAAGCCACCTCCCTGCAGGACCCGGAAAGCCCCCCGTGGCCATTTTGGATCCGGAGCCTGCTGGGAGGAGGAGGTAGGAGACCTTCGGAGCAACACGATCACATCGCGTTGCTCCGAGGGTCTCAGGGAAGCACGCAGGGAGCCTCCTCCCTGCGCGATGCTTCCCTATGCCACCGGAACACTGCGATTATGTTTGATCGCAGTGTTCCGGGGGTTAATGTGCCAGGAGCGGTCCGTGACCGCTCCTGGTACATAGTGCTGGATGTCAGCTGCGATAGTCAGCTGACACCCGGCCGCGATCGGCCGCTCTTTCTCCATGAGCGTGGCTGATCGCGTTAGACGTACTATCCCGTCGGTGGCCATACGGGCACATACCACCTCGACAGGATAGTACGTCTAATGTTAGAAAGGGGTTAAGGACTATGTTCAGCCTAAAGAAGAAAAATGAGTCTTGGAAGTGATGATACAACCTCACAGAGCCCTCATATCAACATAAGTGACTCTGTCTGGAATTTCATAAGGACACAGAAGGATTTGCACAGGCCTACTTCCCCAGATCTGTGGATAGTTTTCCAAGATGTTTGGAAAATGTCCTTTCCAAGTTCCTTCAAAAACTGTGTGCAAGTGACAAAGTTCCTAGAAGAATTGATGCTGTTTTGTAGGCAAGAGGCAGCTACACCAAATATTGATTTGATTTAGATGCCTCTTTTGTTCATTTTCTTGGCATTTTATTAACAAATAAAAATAATATACTATCAACACTACGTTTTTCAAAGCATTCCTACTTTGAAAATTTTTTCCACACCTGCTTAAAAATTTGGTATATTGCTGTACTATTTCTGTGTGTATCCACAACTTGTGCATCCACACACCTGGCTGTGCTTCATCTGGGGCTTCCTGCGCCATTTGTCTATCTGCCATAGTGCATACCCTGATGTCTTGGTGCCTGCTAATCCATGTCCAGTGTGCCAAGACCTGTTCTGCTGCACCATCGTGACTCGATCGTGCTGCTCACACTGAACTATGGTCTAGGGAATCCATCTGACCAGGTAAGCAGATAACAATGAGCCTGGCCCTTATAGAAGCGTGAAAATAGGGTTTGAAGCAGTTTATTGCTACTAATATCCATGTGTCCAATGGAGTCTTAAATAAAAGCAGAGTAGAAGTTGTCAAAATTATACAATTTTTTGTTTGTTTTTATGAAATAGATTGTGAAATGAAACATAAAAAAAATATATATCAAAAATAGAAAAAAAAACATTTAAAAATGTGACTTAAACAATACATCATTTTCTGATGGCGCATTCCATTTAGTGATAATAAAATGACTCAAAAAGTATTATAGAATATACAATTGTGCTCAAAAGTTTACATACACCGACATACTTTTTGCTTTCTTGGCCTGTTTTCAGAGAATATGAATGATAACACCAAACCTTTTTCTCCACTCATGGTTAGTGGTTGGGTGAAGCCATTTATTGTCAGCTACTGTTTTTTCTCTTTTTATATCATAATGACAACCCAAAACATCCAAACAGCCCTGATCAAAAGTTTACATGCTCCATTTCTTAATACCGCGTATTACCTTCTCTAGCATCAATGACAGCTTGAAGTCTTTTGTGTTAGCTGTTTATGAGGTTTTTTAATTTCTCAGATGGTAAAGCTGCCCACTCTTCTTGGCAAAAAGCCTCCAGTTCCTGTAAATTCCTAGCTTGAACTGCACTCTTGAGATCTCCTCAGAATGGCTCAATGATACTGAGGTCAAGAGACTGAGATGGCCACTCCAGAACCTTCACTTTGTTCTGCTGTAGCCAATGACAGGTTGACTTGGCCTTGTGTTTTGGATCGTTGTCATGTTGGAACATCCAAGTATGTCCCATGCACAGCTTTGGGGCAGATGAGTGCAAATTTGCCTCCAGTATTTGCTGATAACGTGCTACATTCATCTTTCCTTCAACTTTGACCACATTTCCTGTGCCTTTGTAGCTCACACATCCCTAGAACATCAGCGATCAACCTCCGTGCTTTACAGTAGGAATGGTGTTCCTATTATCATAGGCCTTGTTGACCTCTCTCCAAATGTAACGTTTATAGTTGTGGCCAAAAGGTTCAATTTTGGTGTCTTCACTCCAAATTACCTTTTTCCAGAAGTTTTGAGGCTTGTCTCTGTGATGTTTTGCGTATTGTAGGCGAGATACTTTGTGGCATTTGTGCAGTAATGGCTTTCTTCTAGCGATTCAACCATGCAGTCCATTGTACTTCAAATGCCTCCTTATTGTGCATCTTGAAACAGCCACACCGCTAGTTTTCAGTGAGTCCTGTATTTCAGCTGATGTTATTTGTGGGTTTTTCTTTGCAATCAATTTTCTTGACAGTGAACAACATTTTTGTTGGTCTACCTGATCGTGGTTTGTTTTTACAGAGCCCCTGATTTTCCATTTGTTAATCACAGTTTGAACAGTGTTGACTAGCATTATCAATTCACTGGATATCTTTTTTATCCCTTTCCTGCTTTATACAGTTCAACTACCTTTTCCCGTAGATCCGTTGACAATACTTTGCTTTCCCTGTGACTCACAATCCAGAAACATCAGTGGCTGGATGAAAGATGCAAGAGTCTGTCTGGATCCAAGAAACTCACTCAGCTTTTAGGCACACACAATGATTATTAGAAAACAGGTCACTGGTGAGGATGTTACCTTTAGTAGCCATTCAAACCCATTTGTGTCAACTTCTGTGCATGTTATCAGGCCTAAATCACCAGGGTATGTGAACTTTTGATCGGTGTCATTTGGATGTTTTGGGTTGTCATTTTGATTTAAAAAGAGAAAACACAGTAGTTTGACAATAAATGGCTTCACCCAACCACTAATCATGAGTGGAGAAAAAGTTTTGGTGTTATCATTCATATTCTCTGAAAAAAAGGCCAAGAAAGCAAAAATTCTGCTGGGTATGTAAACTTTTAGCACAACTGTATGTTATATCATTAGTCAAACTCCTAGCAGGATGATGTTACCTCTGACAGCAAAACCATCAGTTTCTGTGTTTTAGTCAGTGTTCTGCCCAGAATGCTCTACATGATTACAGTTAAAAGTTATAATTTTTGGAAAGTTTATTTAATTTTAAAAGACATAAAAAGTCTGTCAATGTGCTGTTTCATTAAATTGGCTCTTGGATACTACCAGGTTATCATCCATTTCTATAATGCACTTACTTTGACATTACTAATGCTACATTTGTACTAAAGACAGTCCTAGGAGACGTCAGAGTATTAAACACATCTCTTCAGGGCAATGAAAGGCTATGCAGAATTGTATACAGCGAATCAATTCTTTTGAGAATTAAATTTTTGGGAAAAATGTATTGAACCCAACAAATTTGAATTAAAAAAAATGTGATAATTTTTAGTGCTGAGGTAAAAAGAGGCTGTCCACACTGCTGTCCATCCAATCTGGTGTAATACTGAAGATACCAGGGGTGTTAAGGTGTGAAGAGGCTGCTCACACTGCTGTCTACCCTGTCTTGCTGACCTAATTCTGGCAATACCAAGGTGCTGAGGTAAAAACAGGCTGCTTACACTGCTCTCCAGCCTGTCTATCTGATCAAATACAGGAGATACCAGAGGTACTGAAATAAGAAGAGACTGCTCACACTGCTGTCCACCCTGTCTATCTGATCAAATACTGGAGATAGCAGGGTTGCTGAGGTAAGAAGATACTGCTCACAATACAGTCCACCCTAGCTTTCCATTCAAATACTGGAGACACCGGGGGGTACTGAGCTAAGAAAAAGCTGTTTACACTGCTGTCCACTCTGTCTATCTGATCTAATACTGGAAATACTAGTTGTGCTGAGGTAAGAAGAGGCTGTTCACACTGCTGCTTACCTGTGTTTCTGATCTAATACTAGAAATACCAGGGTGCTGAGCTAAGAAGAGCCTAGTCACAATCTTGTCCACCTTGTTTAACTGATCTAATAGTGGAGATAGCAGGAGTGCTGAGGTAAGAAGAGGCTGCTCACACTGCTGTCCAGCCTGTTTGATCTAATGGTGGAGATATCAGGGGTACTGAGATGAAAAGAGGTTTCTCACACTGCTGTTTACTGTTTTTCTGATTTAATACTGGAGATATCAAAGGTACGGCGGTAAAAAAAAGCCACTCTCACTGCTGTCCATTCTGTCAATCTAATCTAATACTGGAGATACCAGGGGTGCTGAGGTAAAAAAGAAGCTGCTCACACTGCGGTCCGGCTTGTATTTCTGATTCAATACTGAATATTTCAGGACTCATGAAAAAGAGGCTGCTCACACTGCTGTCCACCATTACTTTCCCATCAAATGCTGGATATACCAGGGGTGTTGAGGTAAGAAGAGGGTGCTCATATTGCTGTCCACTCTGTTTTTCTGATCTAATAATGAACATACCAGGGGTGCTGAGGTAAGAAGTGGCTGTTCATACTGCTGCCCACCCTGTCTATCTGATCTAGCATTGGAGATACCAGAGTGCTGACGGAAGAATAGCCTGCTCACACTCCTGTCCACACTGTCGATCTGATCTAATAGAGAAGATACCAGGGGTGCTCATGTAAGAAGAGGCTGCTCACGTTGCTGCCCACCCTGTCTATCTGATCTAGTATTGGAGATACCAGGGCATGCTGAGGTAAGAAGAGGCTGCTCACACTGCTGTCCATCCTGTCTATCTGATTTAATATTGGAGATACCAGGGCGCGCTGAGGTAAGAAGAGGCTGCTCACACTGCTGCCCACCCTGTCTATCTGATCTAATATTGGAGATACCAGGGCATGCTGAGGTAAGTAGAGGCTGCTCACACTGCTGTCCACCCTGTCTATCTGATTTAATATTGGAGATACCAGGGCGTGCTGAGGTAAGAAGAGGCTGCTCACACTGCTGCCCACCCTGTCTATCTGATCTAATATTTGAGATACCAGGGCATGCTGAGGTGAGAAGAGGCTGCTCACACTGCTGTCCACCCTGTCTATCTGATCTAATATTGGAGATACCAGGGCATGCTGAGGTAAGTAGAGGCTGCTCACACTGCTGTCCACCCTGTCTATCTGATTTAATACTGGAGATACAAGGGCGTGCTGAGGTAAGAAGAGGCTGCTCACACTGCTGCCCACCCTGTCTATCTGATCTAATATTTGAGATACCAGGGCATGCTGAGGTGAGAAGAGGCTGCTCACATTGCTGTCCACCCTGTCTATCTGATCTAATATTGGAGATACCAGGGCGTGTTGAGGTAAGAAGAGGCTGCTCACACTGCTGTCCACCCTGTCTATCTGATCTAATATTTGACATACCAGGGCGTGTTGAGGTAAGAAATGGCTGCTCACACTGCTGTCCACCCTGTGTTTTTGAATGCTGAATTTCTGTTGTCACCTGGAGATGTACCACGTACTGTCATACTATCACCATGTCACAACAGTGGAGCTTTCTATTTAAAAAGTTCACAGTGATTAGTACTTGTTTTATGGTTCATTCATATAAGGCGACAAACTGTACGGTGAATAATCATAACAATTATAATTTGCCAAAATTTGTTCTTGCAATGATCCTACTAGAAAAATTTGCAGTTTTTCACCCTACTATCTGTCCCCACTGCAGATCTGGTAATTTTGCACAGGTTGCAGTGGTGAAATCACTGCGGTTCTACAGCCTACCACTGAACTCTGCAGCAGCATTGTAAACATGATGTGACTGCCTGCGCACGATCACCAGAGCAATGGTGGAGACTCAGCTCAGGATCAAAGGATGATAACAGAGAACAAAAGTGATCGTAAGAGTCTACAGGCCCCCTCGTGCTGAATTTCATCTCCAGAAGTCTCCCATATTCATGAACACTTGGCTTGGCAAGCATTCCTGTGTATTTCACTTCACTTGGAATATTTTTCCCATTTTTTATTACATTATATAATAAACTGAATAGTGACATTCAAAACTACAACTAATTCCACAAACAAGCCCTCGTATGGTTATGTTAATTTTAAAAAAAATAGAAAAGATATCTCTTGGAGGAAGAGGAAAATGTGAAATTGCAAAACAAAAGGAAAATTGGATGCCTCCTTAACCCCTTTACCCCCAAGGGTTGTTTGCACGTTAATGACGGGACCAATTTTTACAATTCTGACCACTGTCCCTTTATGAGGTTATAACTCTGGAACGCTTCAATGGATCCTGATGATTCTGACATTGTTTTCTCGTGACATATTGTACTTCATGACAGTGGTAAAATTTCTTTGATATTACCTGCGTTTATTTGTGAAAAAAATGGAAATTTGGCAAAAATTTTGAAAATTTCGCAATTTTCCAACTTTGAATTTTTATGCAATTAAATCACAGAGATATGTCACACAAAATACTTAATAAGTAACATTTCCCACATGTCTACTTTACATCAGCACAATTTTGGAACCAAAATTTTTTTTGTTAGGGAGTTATAAGGGTTAAAAGATGACCAGCAATTTCTCATTTTTTATTTTAACATCATTTTTTTTTTAGGGACCACATCTTATTTGAAGTCATTTTGAGGGGTCTATATGATAGAAAATAACCAAGTGTGACACCATTCTAAAAACTGCACCCCTCAAGGTACTCAAAACCACATTCAAGAAGTTTATTAACCCTTCAGGTGTTTCACAGGAATTTTTGGAATGTTTAAATAAAAATGAACATTTAACTTTTTTTCACAAAAAATTTACTTCAGCTCCAATTTGTTTTATTTTACCAAGGGAAACAGGAGAAAATGGACCACAAAACTTGTTGTACAATTTGTCCTGAGTACGCCAATACCCCATATGTGGGGGTAAACCACTGTTTGGGCGCATGGCAGAGCTCGGAAGCGAAGGAGCGCCATTTGACTTTTCAATGCAAAATTGACTGGAATTGAGATGGGACGCCATGTTGCGTTCGGAGAGCCCCTGATGTGCCTAAACATTGAAATCCCCCAAAAGTGACACCATTTTGGAAAGTAGACCCCCTAAGGAACTTATCTAGATGTGTGGTGAGCACTTTGACTCATTAAGTGATTCACAGAAGTTTATAATGCAGAACCGTAAAAATAAAAAATCATATTTTTTCACTAAAATGATCTTTTTGCCCCCAATTTTTTATTTTCCCAAGGGTAAGAGAAGAAATTGGACCCCAGAAGTTGTTGTCCAATTTGTCCTGAGTACATTGATACCCCATATACAGTCATGGCCAAAAGTATTGACACCCCTGCAATTCTGTCAGATAATACTCAGTTTCTTCCTGAAAATGATTGCAAACACAAATTCTTTGGTATTATTATCTTCATTTAATTTGTCTTAAATGAAAAAAACACAAAAAGAATTGTCCTAAAGCCAAATTGGATAAAATTCCACACCAAACATAAAAAAGGGGGCGGACAAAAGTATTGGCACTGTTTGAAAAATCATGTGATGCTTCTCTAATTTGTGTAATTAACAGCACCTGTAACTTACCTGTGGCACCTAACAGGTGTTGGCAATAACTAAATTGCACTTGCAGCCAGTTGACATGGATAAAAGTTGACTCAACCTCTGTCCTGTGTCCTTGTGAGTACCACATTGAGCATGGAGAAAAGAAAGAAGACCAAAGAACTGTCTGAGGACTTGAGAAACCAAATTGTGAGGAAGCATGAGCAAGTCCATCTCCAAAGACCTGAATGTTCCTGTGTCTACCGTGTGCAGTGTCGTCAAGAAGTTTAAAGCCCATGGCACTGTGGCTAACCTCCCTAGATGTGGACGGAAAAGAAAAATTGACAAGAGATTTCAATGCAAGATTGTGCGGATGTTGGATAAAGAACCTCGACTAACATCCAAACAAGTTCAAGCTGCCCTGCAGTCCGAGGGTACAACAGTGTCAACCCGTACTATCCGTCGGCATCTGAATGAATAGGGACTGTATGGTAGGAGACCCAGAAGAACCCCACTTCTTACCCTGAGACATAAAAAAGCCAGGCTGGTGTTTGCCAAAACTTACCTGAAGAAGCCTAAAATGTTTTGGAAGAATGTTCTCTGGTCAGATGAGACAAAAGTAGAGCTTTTTTGGGCAAAGGCATCAACATAGAGAACAGGAGAAAAAAAAGAGGCATTCAAAGAAAAGAACACGGTCCCTACAGTCAAACATGGCGGAGGTTCTCTCATGTTTTGGGGTTGCTTTGCTGCCTCTGGCACTGGACTGCTTGACCGTGTGCAAGGCATTATGAAGTCTGAAGACTATCAACAAATTTTGCGGCATAATGTAGGGCCCAGTTTGAGAAAGCTGGGTCTCCCTCAGAGGTCATGGGTCTTCCAGCAGGACAATGACCCAAAACACACTTCAAAAAGCACTAGAAAATGGTTTGAGAGAAAGCACTGGAGACTTCTATGGTGGCTAGCAATGAGTCCAGACCTGAATCCCATAGAACACCTGTGGAGAGATCTAAAAATGGCACTTTGGAGAAGGCACCCTTCAAATATCAGGGACCTAGAGCAGTTTGCCAAAGAAAAATGGTCTAAAATTCCAGCAGAGCATTGTAAGAAACTCATTGATGGTTACCGGAAGCAGTTGGTCGCAGTTATTTTGGCTAAATGTTGTGCAACCAAGTATTAGGCTGAGGGTGCCAATACTTTTGTCTGGCCCATTTTTGGAGTTTTGTGTGAAATGATCAATGTTTTGCTTTTTGCTTCATTCTCTTTTGTGTTTTTTCATTTAAGACAAATTAAATAAAGATAATAATACCAAAGAATTTGTGTTTGCAATCATTTTCAGGAAGAAACTGAGTATTATCTGACAGAATTGCAGGGGTGTCAATACTTTTGGCCATGACTGTATGGGGGTAAACCACTGTTTGGGCGCATGGGAGAGCTCGGAAGGGAGGAGCGCCGTTTGACTTTTCAAAGCAAAATTGACAGGAATTGAGATGGGACGCCATGTTGCGTTTGGAGAGCCACTGATGTGCCTAAACATTGAAACCCCCCACAAGTGACACAATTTTGGAAAGTAGACCCCCTAATGAACTCATCTAGATGTGTTCTGAGAGCTTTGAATCCCCAAGTGTTTCACTACAGTTTATAACGCAGAGCTGTGAAAATAAAAATTCCTTTTTTTTTCCACAAAAATTATTTTTTAGCCCCCAGTTTTGTATTTTTCCAGGGTAACAGTTGAAATTGGACCCCAAAAGTTGTTGTCCAATTTGTCCTGAGTACGCTGATACCCCATATGTGGGGGGGAACCACCGTTTGAGCGCATGGCAGAGCTCGGAAGGGAAGGAGCGTCATTTGGAATGCAGACTTAGATGGATTGGTCTGCAGGCATCACATTGCTTTTGCAGAGCCCCTGATGTACCTAAACAGTAGAAATCCCCCACAAGTGAGCCCATATTGGAAACTAGACCCTCCAAGGAACTTATCTAGATGTGTTGTGAGAACTTTGAACCCCCAAGTGTTTCACTACAGTTTATAACGCAGAGCCGTGAAAATAAAAAATCCTTTTTTTTCACAAAAATTATTTTTTAGCCCCCAGTTTTGTATTTTCCCCAGGGTAACAGGAGAAATTGGACCCCAAAAGTTGTTGTCCAATGTGTTCTGAGTACGTTGATACTCCACATGTTGGAGTAAACCCCTGTTTGGGCGCACGGGAGAGCTCGGAATGGAAGGAGCACTGTTTTACATTTTCAACGCAGAATTGGCTGGAATTGAGATCGGACGCCATGTCGCGTTTGGAGAGCCCCTGATGTGCCTAAACAGTGGAAACCCCCCAATTATAACTGAAACCCTAATCCAAACACATCGCTAACCCTAATCCCAATGGTAACCCTAACCACACCCCTAACCCTGACACACCCCTAACCCTAATCCCAACCCTATTCCCAACCGTAAATGTAATCCAAACCCTAACCCTAACTTTAGCCCCAACCCTAACCCTAACTTTAGCCCCAACCCTAACTGTAGCCTTAACCCTAGCCCCAACCCTAACCCTAGCCCTAACCCTAACCCTAGTCCTAACCCAAGCCCTAACCCTAACCTTAACCCTAACCCTAAAATCGAAATAAATTCATTTTTTTTATTTTTTTATTTTTCGCTAACTAAGGGGGTGATGAAGGGGGGTTTGATTTACTTTTATAGTGGGTTTTTTAGCGGATTTTTATGATTGGCAGCCGTCACACACTGAAAGACGCTTTTTATTGCAAAAAAATATTTTTTGCGTTACCAAATTTTGAGAGCTATAATTTTTCCATATTTTGGTCCACAGAGTCATGTGAGGTCTTGTTTTTTGCGGGACGAGTTGATGTTTTTATTGGTAACATTTTCGGGCACGTGACATTTTTTGATCGCTTTTTATTCCGATTTTTGTGAGGCAGAATGACCAAAAACCAGCTATTCATGAATTTCTTTTGGGGGAGGCATTTATACCGTTCCACGTTTGGTAAAATGGATAAAGCAGTTTTATTCTTCGGGTCAGTACGATTACAGCGATACCTCATTTATATCATTTTTTTATGTTTTGGCGCTTTTATACGATAAAAACTATTTTATAGAAAAAATAATTATTTTTGCATCGCTTTATTCTGAGGGCTATAACTTTTTTATTTTTTCTTTGATAATGCTGTATGGTGGCTCGTTTTTTGCAGGACAAGATGACATTTTCAGCGGTACCATGATTATTTATATCTGTCTTTTTGATCGCGTGTTATTCCACTTTTTGTTTGGCAGTATGATAATAAAGCATTGTTTTTTGCTTCGTTTTTTTTTGCGGTGTTCATTGAAGGGGTTAACTAGTGGGACAGTTTTATAGGTCGGGTCGTTACGGACGCAGCGATGCTAAATATTTGTACTTTTATTGTTTTTTTTTATTTATTTAGATAAAGAAATGTATTTGTAGGAACAATATTTTATTTTTTTTTTTATTTTTTGGGAGGAATTTTTTTAAATTATTTTTACACATGTGAATATTTTTTTTTTTACACTATAACATTGCCCCGGGGGGGGCATCATGTTATAGTGTAAGATCGCCAATCTGACACTTTGCTGTGCACTGTGTCAGATCGGCGATCTGACGTGCACAGCTCCTGGAGGCTTCCCAGCGCCTGCTCTGAGCAGGCGCAGTGAAGCCACCTCCCTGCAGGACCCGGATGCTGCGGCCATCTTGGATCCAGGCCTGCTGCAGGGAGGAGGTAAGAGACCCTCGGAGCAACGCGATCACATCGTGTTGCTCCGGGGGTCTCAGGGAAGCACGCAGGGAGCCCCCTCCCTGCACGATGCTTCCCTATACCGCCGGAACACTGCGATCATGTTTGATCGCAGTGTGCCGGGGGTTAATGTGCCGGGGGCAGTCCGTGACCGCTCCTGGCACATAGTGCCGGATGTCAGCTGTGATAGTCAGCTGACACCCGGCCGCAATCGGCTGCGCTCCCCCCGTGAGCACGGCCGATCGCATATGACGTACTATCCCGTCGGTGGTCATACGGGCCCACCCCACCTCGACGGGATAGTATGTCAGATGTCAGAAAGGGGTTAAAAGGTTTATCCAGAACTACAGTGTCCGTAAAGTCATGGTGCACTTTTGACCAGTCACTGGAAAGCAACAAAAAAATGATAGAAATGTGAAATCTGCTCTAAATAAAAGAAAAACTCTCCCAGTTTCATCCGTATTCAGTGCAGTTTGACGTGGGCTCCATTTGTTGCCCTACACACATCCAAACGATAATGAAGTTATTGCCACACACGGGTAAGGACGTCTGGTGTAACAGAGTGAATAACATCTCTGATTCTCTGTTTTAAGTGATTAATGTCGTTGATGCGTTCAATGTACACATGTTGCTTCACATAACCCCAAAAGTAAAAGTCTAAGGGCGTCAGATTCTGGGATCGTGGTGGCCATGGCTTGACAGAACCCCTGCCTATCCACCGCCGGGGGAAAGTTCTATCCAGAAACTCACAAACAATGGTGGCGTAGTGTGGAGGAGAGCAGTCCTGTTGAAAGATGACACCTTCTGGAAATTGTGGCACTGCATACAATTCCAACATGTCAAGATATGTGTTTGCCGTCACAGACCGCTTCGCAAAAAAAATGGGCCTTTCACCTTATCATGCATCAGGCCACACCACACGTTCCCTTTAGAGGCGTTACGTTCGTACTCAACATAGGCATGAGGATGTTCTGCCCATATTCGGATGTTATGGCGATGAACATGTCCACAGATATCGAAGGTTGCCTCATTGCTAAACACAATCTTCTGCAAAAATCTTGCATCATTGTCGATCTCATGAAGCATATCTGTAACAAACGCGCATCGTTTGGGTCTATCCACCGGTTTGATAGCGTGCAACAGCCGCAATTTGTACCCCGTAAAACAGAGATGTTTCTTAACACCTTATGACCTGTACTCTTGCTTAGGTGTAATTGTCGAGCACACGCAAGGGCTCCTTGGGTAGCTATTCCGTATAGCCTCTACAGACTCGTCACTGACTGATGGCCTACCAGAACATGGTTTCTCCACCAAACTGCCGGTTTCCTTCAACTGCTTATCCCACCGAGTAATGTTATTCCTATGTGGTGGCGCTTCGCTATAAAAGCTCCGATATTCACGTAGCACTTTGGTCATGGATTTGAATTTAGTGAGCCACAGAACTCTAAACTTTCCTCTGTACCGTCCACTTCTCGACTGGCATGGAAAACCACACAGCTGGCATAAGCTTGTGGTTGCATGATGTCACAGACCTGACAGTGTTTTAAATCAGAGTTCAGATTATCAGGGGTTAATCTGACTGAGAGCTCAGTAACAGCTTAAATGAGCTTGTGTTTTATTGGTTCTTGTTATTTCTCCTCATGAACAGGTCTGATATGATTGGGCGAGAGAAAGGGCGCCAAAATGTAAACTATAAATAGATGCTGTGACTGGTCAAAAGTGCCCCATGACTTTACGGACACACTGTATATTAATTTTTGACTATGGGCCAAAGAACTAACAGGCAGGTAGTTGCCAACAGAGGCAACAACTACCTGCCTGCTCTGCCCAGAGCAGATGTCTGCCGACACAGAGTCGTCATTGATGCCTCTTGCAAGCTTCTCTTCTGCTAGAAGACAGACTGTGGTTAACCGACTGTCAATCAGCATGACATTGGCAGTCAAGGCCCGTCAACAGAGCAGCCCCGATGAAGAAGAGTTGCCCTGCTGACATGATGAATCCCCGGCAGGAGTGATCAGTGATTGGTCTGAGTTGGCACCGGATAGAAAAGCAAAGTAGTTAGCAACTATCTGCCTGTTCTAACCAGCGCAGATCTCTGCTGGCACAGAGTGGTCATTGACCGCTCCTGTCAGCTTCTCTTCCACTAGAAGACAGGCTGCAGGGAACTGACTGTCAATCAGCATGATTCGGCAGTAAAGGCCTGTCGACAGAGCAGCACAGAAGAAGAAGAGTTGCCCTGCTGATGTGGAGCAGCTGAATCGTCGGCAGGAGTGGTCAGTGACCGCTCTGCGTTTGCACCGGATAGAACAAGCAAGGTAGTTAGCAATTATCTGCCTGGTAATTTTTTGGTTCATAGTAGAAAAAATTGATTGAGTCTTGGATAACCTCGTTAAGAGGAAGTGCAGCGCCCCAGAGTCCTGGTCATTGCAGTGATGTCGCTCTGCCGCTAAGGGGAGTGATGTTACGTCTGATCGCACTAAAGGAGTTCACCTGACCAGGTATCACACACACACTACACTTCACAATCCGGCCACCAGGGGGATTGGTTCTATCTAGTAGGTCACTCCTCACGCTCTGGTAAAATTGGGGGTTGGACAGGAAGTCAGGGAGAAAAGCAGCCCGAGAGAGTTCGGGAGAGGACCTGTCAGGGGTGGGATCGTGACAGCGGCCTAGCGAAAAAGGACAGATCGCTACGGAGCCGTGCTTGAGTGATATAGCGGCAGGCTTCTTACAAAGGACACAAAGCGAGGTTTATTGTGGAGAAGTGAGAAGCGAGATCACAGCACAAAGGAGAATAGAACCAGTAGGAGTCGTGCCTTAAGATCGTGGCAACATCCTACTGAGGCGCATAGCCGGTGGCCGGGGCACCGAGGAAGTAACAGACTCTACGCATTACTTCGAACTACGGCAGGACAGTTATCTTCAGGTTGGTTGTCTCACCCTTTTACACCTAACGAAGACAACGGAGGCAATTGTGGGAGAGGGGCGTCTCTAGGGTCCCAGAATAACTCCAGGCCTACCCCGTCATACGGGTGCATCCTAGCCATATCATCTGGGGGACGGAGAGAGAAAGAACATCAGAAACAGACACAACAGTTGTGAGGACTATCCCGTGGTGCTCAGCAGGGAGGTACTACAACACACAGGCGCTAGAAGGTAGGCACTGATTTCCACCTGCAAAGGGAACTCTGGATGTGCCTTCGGACCGGCCGGTCTCAGCCAGCCCTGTTAGCAGTGCTCTGGATTGCGGATTCTGAAGCCTTCAGTAAAGAGGTAAAGAGACTGCAACCCTGTGTCCTCGTTATTCATCGCACCTTGCACCACGCACCACCACCTACACCTTTCACTGGACACCCCTTAGCAGGGTCACGGACCGGGTCTAGCCACCGTGACAACCCCAGGACCGAGACAGAGAGGCCCGGTACCGAGTACCCCGCGGCCCTGCATCTGGGGGCGCTCCAGTAAGGATAACACCAGACTTCAAAAATGTAATGAAAAGTGCCACAGAAAATATGCATTTTTTGAGTGTGTGAAAGCAGTCTCAGAGATAATTATTGATGAAAATGTTGGGCGAAATCACAAAGCTCCTCTGTTGGCGACACACATGACTCCGGATTGATCTCACTCTTAGGGCTCACAATCACTTGCGTGAAATACGGCCGAGTCTCTCATGGTAACACCCGGCTCTGCCGCCGGCACTTGGGAACGGAGCGTGCATCTCCATGTATTGCTGTGCAGCCGCACGCTTCGCTCTGGAGTGCCGGCGGCAGAGCCGGGTTTTAACCTGCGAGACTTGGCCGTATTTCACGCAAGTGAGTATTAGCCCTTACAGTACAAGCAAAACAGTTCTCCTGTCCCTGAATAGTCATTGTCAGAGTAGAAAGGTGCCTCAGCATCACCGTCATACCCGCATCAATCCCTCGTCGTTCTGTCTGAAGCCATCACGGCCCCTCTGAATCAAACTAATTGAATTAGCGCCATCAATAGTCATCAATAATATTCAGCCCTTCAGCAGCTACAACAAATTGGATGAATGTGTTTTCAGATTGTAGGATTTTAGGCCATTGATCGCAAAGCTGATAATACCAGAGCCTGTTTAGAGCTGCTCTAATTGACAGACAGACATTGATGGATGTCATTATAATGTATCCAAAAGGTAATCCCACAGGTTACTAGAAAGAGGATCAATCAATGGACAGGAATGGAGCAGGGCATGAAATATGTTCTTGTGGGCCTGGGTCTATGGTAACAGTATTACTGAGGATGTCCAGGGTGCACCTCGACTAATAGAAATATATGAACCAGAGACAAAGATTTAATACTGAAAAGTAGACTTAATACAGATGTTATGGTATAATGAGTCTGTATTATACATCGTAGTATAAATACAGCCTTGATCCAAATTGGTTTGTTAGGATGCAACACCCAGTACCCTTTATAATTAGCTCAAGAAAAGTGGCCCCATCGCTGTTTCCTTAGTCACTGCACCTGGTAGAGCTCAGCTTTATTCCACTTAAAGGCTACGAACACCATTGACAAGGAAAGAAATAATCTACATATGTAAGTGGTTTGAACCAAGTTTCAGTCTGCTACCTTCATTCATTTTCAAACTTCATCATGTGCAGTTTGCAGCCAGGTCCAAGTTTCAGATTTTTCTCTGGTAGGATTGTCTCTCCTAGTAATATAGGCTGGATGTGAGCTTTGTGTATAACTAGGGTGTTGCTGGATATACACAAAGCTCGCATCCAGCCTATATTACTGAAAGATAAAATCCCAACAGTTCCAATGCTGTTCCTTATCATGTGATTTCCTCTATATCTATTGCCTATTCTCTGTGTCCTCCTAGATACATTCCCACATGTCCACTGCAGATCTGCGTACAACCCCCTGCCTGCTGCTATCATTATGGTCTAATTCAAACGTCCATTTTTCACAAATTAATCATGTACTCATTATATTCTATGGAGCTGTTCACATGTCAATGCTTTTTTAAAATAAATAAAAAAAATAGATAAATTAAACAGTGACGTCCATTTTTTGATCCGAGTCAAGGATCAAACTTTTCCCATGTAGGTCAATGGTCTCATGGAAAAAGCAAAGAGCTCAGTTGCATTTTATCCATGTCCCATCTGTTTTTTAACCCCTTCATGACCTTGCCGTTTTTTGCAATTCTGACCAGTGTCCCTTTATGAGTTAATAACTCAGGAACGCTTCAACGAATCCTAGCGATTCTGAGATTGTTTTTTCGTGACATATTGGGCTTCATGTTAGTGGTAAATTTAGGTCGATAATTTCTGAGTTTATTTGTGAAAAAAATGGAAATTTGGCAAAAATTTTGAAAATTTCGCAATTTTCACATTTTGAATTTTTATTCTGTTAAACTAGAGAGTTATGTGACACAAAATAGTTAATAAATAACATTTCCCACATGTCTACTTTACATCAGCACAATTTTGGAAACAAATTTTTTTTTTTGCTAGGAAGTTATAAGGGTTAAAATTTGACCAGTGATTTCTCATTTTTACAACAAAATTTACAAAACCATTTTTTTTAGGGACCACCTCACATTTGAAGTCAGTTTGAGGGTTCTATATGGCTGAAAATACCCCAAAGTGACACCATTCTAAAAACTGCACCCCTCAAGGTGCTCAAAACCACATTCAAGAAGTTTATTAACCCTTCAGGTGTTTCACAGCAGCAGAAGCAACATGGAAGTAAAAAATGAACATTTAACTTTTTAGTCACAAAAATGATCTTTTAGCGAAATTTTTTTTATTTTCCCAAGGGTAAAAGGAGAAACTGGACCACGAACGTTGTTGTCCAATTTGTCCTGAGTACGCTGATACCTTATATGTGGGGGTAAATCACTGTTTGGGCGCACGGCAGGGCTCGGAAGGGAAGGAGCGCCATTTGACTTTTTCAATGAAAAATTATCTCCATCGCTAGCAGACACCATGTCACGTTTGGAGAGCCCCTGATGTGCCTAAACATTGGAGCTCCCCCACAAGTGACCCCATTTTGGAAACTAGACCCCCCAAGGAACTTATCTAGAAGCATAGTGAGCACTTTAAACTCTCAGGTGCTTCACAAATTGATCCGTAAAAATGAAAAAGTACTTTTTTTTCACACAAAATTTCTTTTAGCCTCAATTTTTTCATTTTCACATGGGCAACAGGATAAAATGGATCCTAAAATTTGTTGGGCAATTTCTCCTGAGTACGCCGATACCTCATATGTGGGGGTAAACCACTGTTTGGGTGCACGGCAAGGCTCGGAAGGGGAGGCGTGCCATTTGACTTTTTGAATGGAAAATTAGCTCCAATCATTAGCGGACACCATGTCGCGTTTGGAGAGCCCCTATGTGCCTAAACATTGGAGCTCCCGCACAAGTGACCCCATTTTGGAAACTAGACCTCTGAAGGAACTAATCTAGATGTGTGGTGAGCACTTTGAACCCCCAAGTGCTTCACAGAAGTTTATAACGCAGAGCCATGAAAATAAAAAATAATTTTTCTTTTCTCAAAAATGATTTTTTAGCCCACATTTTTTTATTTTCCCAAGGGTAACAGGAGAAATTGGACCCCAAAAGTTGTTGTCCAGTTTGTCCTGAGTACGCTGATACCCCATATGTGGGGGTAAACCACTGTTTTGGCACACGTCGGGGTTTGGAAGGGAAGTAGTGATGTTTTAAAATGCAGACTTTGATGGAATGCTCTGCGGGCGTCAGGTTGCGTTTGCAGAGCCCCTGATGTGCTTAAACAGTAGGAACTCCCCACAAGTGACTCCATTTTGGAAACTAGACCCCGAAGGGAACTTATCTAGATGTGTGGTGAGCACTTTGAACCCCCAAGTGCTTCACAGAAGTTTATAACGCAGAGCCGTGAAATTAATAAATGTGTTTCCTTTCCTCAAAAATATATTTTTAGCCCAGAATTTTTTATTTTTGCAAGAGTAACAGGAGAAATTTGACCCCAAAACTTGTTGTCCAGTTTCTCCTGAGTACGCTGATACCCCATATGTGGGGGTAAACCACTGTTTGGGCACATGCCGGGGCTCGGAAGGGAAGTAGTGACGTTTTGAAATGCAGACTTTGATGGAATGGTCTGCGGGCATCATGTTACGTTTGCAGAGCCCCTGATATGCCTAAACAGTAGAAACCCCCCACAAGTGACCCCATTTTGGAAACTAGACCCCCCAAGGAACTTATCTAGATGTGTGGTGAGCACGTTCAACCCCCAAGTGCTTCACAGACGTTTACAATGCAGAGCCGTGAAAATAAAAAATCATTTTTCTTTCCTCAGAAAAGATGTTTTAGCAAGCAATTTTTTATTTTCACAAGGGTAACAGGAGAAATTGGACCCCAATATTTGTTGCCCAGTTTGTTGTGAGTACGCTGATACCCCATATGTGGGGGTAAACCACTGTTTGGGCACACGACAGGGCTCGGAAGGGAAGTAGTGACATTTGAAATGCAGACTTTGATGGAATGGTCTGCGGGCGTCACATTGCATTTGCAGAGCCCCTGATGTGCCTAAACAGTAGAAACACCCCACAAGTGACCCCATTTTGGAAACTAGACCCCCCAAGGAACTTATCTAGATGTGTGGTGAGCACGTTCAACCCCCAAGTGCTTCACAGAAGTTTATAACGCAGAGCCGTGAAAATAAAAAATAATTGTTCTTTCCTCAAAAATTATGTTTTAGCAAGTAATTTTTTATTTTTGCAAGGGTATCAGGAGAAATTGGACCCCAACAGTTGTTGCCCAGTTTGTCCTGAGTACGCTGGTACCCCAAATGTGGGGGTAAACCACTGTTTGGGCGCACGTCGGGGCTTGGAAGGGAGGGAGCACCATTTGACTTTTTGAACGCAAGATTGGCTGGAATCAATGGTGGCGCCATGTTGCGTTTGGAGACCCCTGATGTGCCTAAACAGTGGAAACCCCTCAATTCTAACTTCAACACTAACCCCAACACACCCCTAATCCTAATCCCAACTGTAGCCATAACCCTAATCACAACCCTAACCCCAACACACCCCTAACCACAACCCTAACCCCAACACACCCGTAACCCTAATTCCAATCCTAACCCTAATCCCAACCCTAACCCTAATCCCAACCCTAACCACAACTGTAACCCCAACACACCCCTAACCCTATCCGTAACCCTAACCACAAGCCTAATCTTAACCCTATTTCAAACCCTAGCCCTAATTCCAACCCTAACTCTAATTCCAACCCTAACCCTAAGGCTATGTGCCCACGTTGCGGATTCGTGTGAGATTTTTCCGCACGATTTTTGAAAAATCTGCAGGTAAAAGGCACTGCGTTTTACCTGCGGATTTACAGCAGATTTCCAGTGTTTTTTTTGTGCGGATTTCACCTGCGGATTCCTATTGAGGAACAGGTGTAAAACGCTGCGGAATCTGCACAAAGAATTGACATGCTGCGGAAAATACAGCGCAGCGTTTCTGCACGGAATTTTCCGCACCATGGGCACAGCGGATTTGGTTTTCCATAGGTGTACATGGTACTGTAAACCTGATGTAAAACTGCTACGAATTCGCAGCGGCCAATCCGCTGCGGATCCGCGGCCAATCCGCTGCGGATCCGCGGCCAATCCGCTGCGGATCCGCGGCCAATCCGCAGTGTGTGCACATGCCATAACCCTAACCCTACCCCTAACCCTACCCCTAACCCTAACCCTACCCCTAGTTCTAACCCTAGTTCTAACCCTAACCCTAGTGGAAAAAGAAAAAAAAATATTTTCTTTATTTTATTATTGTCCCTACCTATGGGGGTGATAAAGGGGGGGGTTTATTATTTTTTTTATTTTGATCGCTGTGATAGAACCTACCACAGCGATCAAAATGTACTTGTAACGAATCTGCCAGCCGGCAGATTCGGCGGGCGCACTGAGCATGCGCCCGCCATCTTGGAAGATGGCGGCGCCCAGGGAGAAGACGGACCGACTTCGGGAGGCTCGGTAAGTATGAGGGGGTGGTGGGGGGGTGGATCGGAGCGCAGGGGGGGGGATCGGAGGACGGGGGGAGCGGACAGGAGCACGGGGGAGCGGACAGGAGCACGGGGGAGCGGACAGGGGGACGGAGGGGGGTACCGGACAGAACGGAGGACTGGGGAGGAGATCGGGGGCGGTGGGGGGGGCCAGAACATGATTTCCAGCCATGGCAGATGCTATTGCAGCATCGGCCATGGCTGGATTGCAATATTTCACCATTTTCATAGGTGAAATATTGCAAATTGCTCTGATTGGCTGTTGCACTTTAAACAGCCAATCAGAGCGATCGTAGCCACGTGGGGGCAAAGCCACCCCCCCTGGGCTGAAGTACAACTCCCCCTCTCCCTGCAGATCGGGTAAAATAGGAGTTAACCCTTTCACCCGATCTGCAGGGATGCGATCATTCCATGACGCCACATAGGCGTCATGGGTCGGGAATGGGTAGGAGAAGATTGGAATTTCTTTTTTTTTTTAATATAAGAAAAACAGATGCCACACTGGTGCTAAAAATGGGCAAAAGAACTAAAAATGGTTGAAAATTGGATCGAGCACACTAAGCTGTTCGGCTTCATAAAATATTGCAGCCAAACCATTGTTGCTTGGGATGATAGATGGAATAGAAGGAGAAAAAGAGAGATCAGGAAATCTTAGGAAATTCAAATTTTTACCCCAAAATTTGGTTCATGGCAAATCGCAAATAGTGCAAACACAGTTTATTACAATGCCCAGTTTCAGTTGACAGGGAGCCAACCAGCATGCTTGGTGCAGAGTAGCAACTTATCCGCTGTATGGCTTTTGTCGCCCATGCTCACAATCCGTAATACAGTTTGGCAGCATGCAAGCTTAAAAAAAAACGAAAAGACCGAGGGCAGGAAGTCCGTACAACTCTGTGCCCTTTTCTTTTTGGGGTTATTGTCATTTCTGTTAAAGATGATGTGGAGGAGGTGGAGAAGGAGATGAATATGTGATGACTGGCGTTGGGAGTAGATGTACAGTACAGACCAAAAGTTTGGACACAACTTCTCATTTAAAGATTTTTCTGTATTTTCATGACTATGAACATTGTACATTCACACTGAAGGCATCAAAACTATGAATTAACATGTGGAATTATATACTTAACAAATAAGTGTGAAACAACTGAAAATATGTCTTATATTCTAGGTTCTTCAAAGTAGCCACCTTTTGCTTTGATGACTGCTTTGCACACTCTTGGCATTCTCTTGATGAGCTTTAAGAGGTAGTCACCGGGAATGGTTTTCACTTCACAGGTGTGCCCTGTCAGGTTTAATAAGTGGGATTTCTTGCCTTATAAATGGGGTTGGGACCATCAGTTGTGTTTTGCAGAAGTCTGGTGGATACACAGCTGATAGTCCTACTGAATAGACTGTTAGAATTTGTATTATGGCAAGAAAAAAGCAGCTAAGTAAAGAAAAACGAGTGGCCATCATTAGTTTAAGAAATGAAGGTCAGTCAGTCCGAAAAATTGGGCAAACTTTGAAAGTGTCCCCAAGTGCAGTGGCAAAAACCATCAAGCGCTACAAAGAAACTGGCTCACATGAGGACCGCCCCAGGAAAGGAAGACCAAGAGTCACCTCTGCTTCTGAGGATAAGTTTATCCGAGTCACCAGCCTCAGAAATCGCAGGTTAACAGCAGCTCAGATTAGAGACCAGGTCAATGCCACACAGAGTTCTAGCAGCAGACACATCTCTACAACAACTGTTAAGAGGAGACTTTGTGCAGCAGGCCCTCATGGTAAAATAGCTGCTAGGAAACCACTGCTATGGACAGGCAACAAGCAGAAGAGACTTGTTTGGGCTAAAGAGCACAAGGAATGGACATTAGACCAGTGGAAATCTGTGCTTTGGTCTGATGAGTCCAAATTTGAGATTGTTGGTTCACACCACCGTGTCTTTGTGCGACGCAGAAAAGGTCAACGGATGGACTCTACATGCCTGGTTCCCACCGTGAAGCATGGAGGAGGAGGTGTGATGGTGTGGGGGTGCTTTGCTGGTGACACTGTTGGGGATTTATTCAAAATTGAAGGCATACTGAACCAGCATGGATACCACAGCATCTTGCAGCGGCATGCTATTCCATATGGTTTGCGTTTAGTTAAACCATCATTTATTTTTCAACAGGACAATGACCCCAAACACACCTCCAGGCTGTGTAAGGGCTATTTGACCAAGAAGGAGAGTGATGGGGTGCTACGCCACATGACCTGTCCTCCACAGTCACCAGACCTGAACCCAATCGAGATGGTTTGGGGTGAGCTGGACCGCAGAGTGAAGGCAACAGGGCCAACAAGTGCTAAGCATCTCTGGGAACTCCTTCAAGATTGTTGGAAGACCATTCCCAGTGACTACCTCTTGAAGCTCATCAAGAGAATACCAAGAGTGTGCAAAGCAGTCATCAACGCAAAAGGTGGCTACGTTGAAGAACCTAGAATATAAGACATAATTTCAGTTGTTTCACACTTTTTTGTTAAGTATATATTTCCACATGTGTTAATTCATAGTTTTGATGCCTTCAGTGTGAATTTACAATTTTCATAGTCATGAAATTACAGAAAAATCTTTAAATGAGAAGGTGTGTCCAAACTTTTGGTCTGTACTGTCACTCCCAACCATGGAGGCTTCACCATCTGTTCTGGTTGCGTTGAGGAATCTCTGCTACTCAAAACATCAACCTAGTGGACTGTGAAAGACATATACTGTCCCTGTCCATAATAGCTGCTCCACAGGTAGATGTTGCATGCACGTTCGAGCTCATTGACAAGTATAGATAGAAGCCCAAATCCTTCTGTATGTTAGAGTACAGAATGGGCACCCTTTCTGTTGCAAATAATGGCGGCTGGGTATCTTCCAGCTTCTCGAAAGGCAGAGCATCTTGACCAGGTGAGAGCTAAACTGGCACACAATCGGATGACAGGGAGCTTATGGTTGCTTCATGGCCACAAAATTAGTTATGGATTTCTGATGGTGCAATGGAGGAGTAAGAGGAAGAGTTGTAGTTGGAGTAAGACATGCAGTAGATGATGATGGTGAGATGACATTAAACTAGTACTTTATGAGGATGCAGCCTTGCTGACAAAAAGGTGAGAAGGGATAGGAGGACCATTTGGGTCTTACTGATATTGCTGATCAGTTTGCTTTTCCTGCATGAGCAGTTGATTCTGCTTCATGTGCTGACGGAGAGCCGTAGTTTCTAGCCATCTGAGATGGGATGTCCATGGCTTATTTTCCTCCTGCATATTTTAAAATTTTCATCTACCAGTAACGTGGAAAAGAATTTCGATACACAAGATGCACTCATGCAGGAATTGGCAGAGCCAAAGGAGAAAAGTTGTGACCGGAATTTGCTAGTAGGACTTTGAATCATGTCCTTCTTCTCCTCCAGCCTCATCTCATACAGAGGATCAAACGCTAACTATTAATTTCACCCAATAAATTAACTGGAAGTAGTTGTTGTGACATAACCTCTTTAATCCCCACAAGGCTGTGGATTAGGTCACTATTGTGGCAGAACAGATAAAGTTGTCACTGTCAGAGATGAAGAATCATAATGTAAAAGAATAACTGATACAGCGGTGGACGAGGAGGACAGTTCACAACTCTGGCTCAAACTGATGGTGTCTCTATCAGAGTTAACATCATCAAGCTGTGAATGAGACAAGCGATGTGTCAAATATTTCAATACAATCTCTACTTCTTACCTACAAATATGCTGCCAGATGCAAAGGTGGATAACTGTGACCTCCGTTTGGTAGTAGGAGTTTGAACAATGTCCTCATTCTCCTCCGGCCTCATTTCAACTGAGTGCAAGCACTAACTGTTCATCTCAACCAATAAATTAACTGGAAGAAGTTATTGTGAATGATCCTCCTTGGTTCCCGGAGTGCTGTGGCTTAGGTTAATAAGTGGCAGAAAAGATATAGCCATCTGTCAGAATTGAAAGTTCACAATGTAAAAGATTAACTGTTATGGCAACAGAGGAGGAGAACTTGGCAGAACACTGACTCAAACTGATGGTGTCACTGTCAGAGGTAAAATCACCCAGCTGTGAAAGAGACGTGTGATGTGCCAAGTATTCCATTATGCCCTCCACTTCCTTCCCACAAATATGTTTGCTAGAAGAAAAGGAGGATAATAGTGACCTGTTGTTGGCAGTACTACGATATAGGCGGCTGGTGCAAATACTCAGTACAGTAGCTTGGGATACACTTTCTTTGACATATGGGGTCACTTATAGACAGAGTGACCCTGAACAAAAATTAAAAAAAAGGGGGCCAAATGCTAACATATTATATCATCAGACAGAATCATTTATTTACACAAGCTGATTTCAGTCCGTTAAATTAGCAACAATCAACTATATTCAAATCAATCAGCACTTGTTTACCAACCTGGTTGATGAAGAATTATGGGATTAGAATGATCACTAATAGATCATTCTGTCCTATATATTTCATCATATTGACAGCACATCCTTTAACTTGGGCAAGGTGCTGCCGAGAACAATGACTTTTTTGTTCCAGCATAAACGATCCAATCACCCGATGAATGAGCATAATTTTGCTAGTTCATTTGGTGATTACCATATACAGTGCCAGAATTTATAAGTTTGGATGCAGCACACACACTGTATGTTACAGATGCACAGTGTATGTTATATCCAGCCACAAACTGTATGTTATACAGATACTGTATGCTACACACACAGTGTATGTTATGTGCTCACACACTAGTATATAACACACATTAGTGTATAACAACACACATCAGTATAAAACAGCAACACACACATCAGAATATAACTGTGAGACCAGTCACTACTCACGGACAAGCCACGAGGCACGGTAGTCAAGAGGTCCAGGATCAGAAAACAAACAAGTCATAAACTAAGGTCAAAGTCCAAGATCAGAATTCCAGGAAGGTAGCAGATCAAGACAAAGGGGCTAGGCAAATAGATAGTCAAAGGCAAATCCAAGGTCAGGAAACAAGGATCAGTATACAAAAACTCAGAGCACAGAGCAAACACAAACCACTTGAGCTTAGCTACAACTGGAAGTTCCCTACACAGAGTATAATATATATATAGCTCCCACATACAATATGGTGGCCCCCAACACATTATGATGACCCCAAAGCTCCCACACACAGTATGCTGACCCCCACAATCTATGATTGCCCCACACAATTTGATTAACCCACAGCCAAATATACTCACTAATACATTAATACAACATATAACAGAGCCAGGAACACCGGTCAACAGAATCTCATAGATCATCATAAAACAGGACTCACAGGACAGTACCTTCTTGGAGAGGTATCTAATCAACCATCTACTACAGCATGAAGGTCCAAAAATCTGAAAGACTATTTAGTAGTGATGAGCGAATATACTCGTTACTCGAGATTTCCTGAGCACGCTCGGGTGTTTATTTTTTAGTGCTCGGAGATTTAGTTTTCATCGCCGCAACTGAATGATTTACATCTGTTAGCCAGCATAAGTACATGTGGGGATTCTCTAGCAACCAGGCAACCCCCATATGTACTTATGCTGGCTAACAGCTGTAAATCATCCAGTTGCGGCGATGAAAACTAAATCTCCGAGCACTAAAAAATACTCAGAGGTCACCCGAGCGTGCTCGAGAAATCTCGAGTAACGAGTATATTCGCTCATCACTACTATTTAGTCAAAAGCCACTATGAAACTAATAAAAAACATCAATTGTTTCTACAATTAAAAGGTCCCTGTTGGGTTGCACCCAAGCAGTAGATGTGTAATTCCCTCACACACTGTATGATGGCCCACTGCCCCCAAACATTATGATGATGAAACAGAGGATAATGGCCCTCCAAAGCCCCCACACAGCATTATGTCCCTAATGTCACAGTATGATGGCCCCCGCAGCCTCACACACAGTACGATGGCCCTACAATCACAATCATCCATAGCCCTCCTCACAAAGTATAATGGACCCCACAGACTTCCACACACAGTATGATAACCCCTCATCCCCACACAGTATTATGTTCCTATGGTCACCCACACACAGTATGACAGGCCCCTCAGCTCCAAACATTATAACATTATAATTGGTCTCACAGTATTAGCCCCCCACACAATATGATTGACTCCACAGCTTCCACACACACTGTGATGGCGCCACACAGTATGATGGCCGCACAGCTCCCCCACACAGTATCATTGCTTCCAGAGTTCCTCATGTAGTATGTTGGCCCCCACACAGTATGATGGTCCCCACAGACCACATACAGCATGATAGCTCCCACAGCCTCCCACACAGTATGCTGACCTTCACAGTCACCCCTGCACACTATGGTCCTACTGGCCACCACACGTAATTTGATGGACCCACAGCCCACTCTGCACAGTAGTTCCCCAAACACAGAATGTTGGCTTCTAAGGCCTGCATCCAGTATGATGACCCCACAGGCACCCACACTCACTATGATGGGCTCCCATAGCCCCCTCACACAGTATGATAGACTCCACAGCCTCCAACTCCAAATGATGCTTCACTAAACAGTGTGATGCTCCAACAGGTATCCCACATACTTTGATGGCCCTGATGCACAGTATGATGCTTCCTACAGCTCTCCCACACATAGTATAATGGTACCACACAGTATGATAGCCTTTGCAGCACCCTCACAGTATGATGGCTTCCCACTCAGTATGAAGTCCCCAGGCACATTATGATTGGGTCCACAGCCCCCTCGCACAATATTATGGACTCCACAGCCCCCTCGCACAATATTATGGACTCCACAGCCCCCTCGCACAATATTATGGACTCCACAGCCCCCTCGCACAATATTATGGACTCCACAGCCCCCTATACACAGTAGTATCACCCCACAGCCCTCGCCTCCACACATTATGATGATGGCTAACAGAGCCTCCCACACACTGTATGATGGCCCCATATTACTCCCCATATACACAGTATGATGGCCCCATATTACTCCCCATATACACAGTATGATGGCCCCATATTACTCCCCATATACACAGTATGATGGCCCCATATTACTCCACATATACACAGTATGATGGCCACTACAGCTCCCCCACATAATATGATGGATCCCAAACCCCAACCTCCCACCCAGTATGATGGCCCCCTCAGCTCCCCCACACAATATGATGGCACCCAAAGGCCTCAACATAAAATGATTGCTCCGAGAGTGACATATAAATTAGAACAGGGACCCATCAGAGGAAGGTCACCTTGCCGTGGCAGATGGGCATACATGAATTGGCCAATTTATGTGTTAAGAACCTTCATTTTTATTCATTTTTGTAAGTACATTTTTTGAGTAGTAAAATCTGGATTCAATGTTTTTCAATTTTTGTCAGTGTTTTCATATGGCCTAAACTTATACATAGTGCTGCTGTGTTTTCCTTTTTTATATAATGCAGTCTGGCAGCTTGCACATAATAATCACACTTTGGAGGTGCTGATCAGGTTTTTTTCTCTATAAATAATAGATAGATAGATAGATAGATAGATAGATAGATAGATAGATAGATAGATAGATAGATAGATAGATAGATAGAATGTGTTGCTACCTGTGCAGAGAATACAGAGAGAACTGGCCTGTAATTACCAGACTTTGATCACTGTCAGTCTTCTCTATGCTTAGATCTTTCTTTAGACTTTTCTGACCATTTTATACAAAATCAGTTTTTATCAATCAATGTAAAGGAAACCCAAATGTAGATTTATCCAGAAATCCCGTGGAGATTGTCCTTTCTGTGAAGCCGGGAGGATGAGAGAGATATTAGCTGTCAGAACTCATACAATACTCAGCGCTCACAGTTAAGTTCCTGCAGAACAGATAACTGGAGATGGCAGATAGATGGAGATGCAGCAAATGAGCCTTTAATTGACAATCAATTGTGATTAGAAGCCATAGTAACATCTTTATATCTGCGGTGTCCACACAGGAGCTGATGCTCCATAATAATGCCAGAAATATCACCCCGGATCATATAATATATTATATATAAGGCACTGCCGGGGGTGAGGCCCCGCTGATATCTAATGGTAGCAGCGGCCCAGAACTCACAACTGTGCGAAACCTTAATATTACTGGTCTGTAGCCTGACAAACCGAACATGGGGCAGGTCCTGAATTCATGAAATTGGGAAATGTATTTAGCAAAGTCTTAAGTATATAATGGAGAGATGGTGAGAAAGGCCAATACTCCGAGCCAAAACGTCGCTGAATACATTACCATATTATTTCTAAAGAAAAAAAAAGAGTGCTGTCTTCATCTTTTATAATAGATATAGATAGATAGATAGATAGATAGATAGATAATAGACAGATAGATAGATAGATAGATAGATAGATAGATAGATAGATAGATAGATAGATAACAGATAGAAACATAGATACATAGATAGATAGATAGATACATACATAGATAGATAGATAATAGATAGATAGATAGATAGATAGATAATAGATAGATAGATAGATAGATAGATAGATAGATAGATAGATAACAGATAGATACATAGATAGATAGATAGATAGATAGATAGATAGATAATAGATAGATAGATAGATAGATAGATAGATAGATAGATAGATAATAGATAGATAGATAGATAGATAGATAGATAGATAACAGATAGATACATAGATACATAGATAGATAGATAGATAGATAGATAGATAGATAGATAATAGATAGATAGATAGATAGATAGATAGATAATAGACAGATAGATAGATAGATAGATAGATAGATAGATAGATAGATAACAGATAGAAACATAGATACATAGATAGATAGATAGATACATACATAGATAGATAGATAATAGATAGATAGATAGATAGATAGATAGATAATAGATAGATAGATAGATAGATAGATAGATAGATAGATAGATAGATAACAGATAGATACATAGATAATAGATAGATAGATAGATAGATAATAGATAATAGATAGATAGATAGATAGATAGATAGATAGATAGATAGATAGATAATAGATAGATGATGTATAAATAAAAGGTGACATCACAGGGGAGAAGTGATTTCCTGGCCCAGTAATAGTTCGATGTTGCCCCTCTCCCTCCTCTCCCCCTGATAATGGCAGGTAATGCCGGCATGGGGTGAGTGCAGAGTGCGGTGCCGGTAATCAGCCGGTGCAGCTGCCGGACGGCCCCTGATGAGCAGTGATCGCCCTGACTCCCCTGAGCTCTGCCCTGTCACCGGGTCACTGTGTCCCACCCTAAACTGCTGCCTCATTGTTTGAGCCCATTATCCCTCAGCACTTTTAATTTCTGCTTTCTGAAGGATCATTGCCTGTGATAATTAGAGTCCTCCCCGTCCGTCCCCAGCACACAGGACTAGCAGAGCTGTGTTTGTCGTGTCCCCCGGCTCAGATTATGCACAATATAAATATGAGAACAGGGACTCAATAATACTAATAATAATACTAAGAGCAGCCCCAGCATCGCCGGGCACAGGGCGCCACATACCGCTGCCATCAATCATCAGTGTCCAGCTCAGCTCTGCTTCATCTCTGCACACAGACATTACATTTGTAAGCTCTTGTTGTTATGTTTCCAGGAAAAACAAAAGATCTGATGTATTTCTATGTACAGAACTGAGTTTGTCAATGAGTCAGTGTTAGATAACAGATCTGTTTAGAATTGAGAGTCCTCAGTGGTTGATACCTTTTAATGGCTAACTGAAAAGATGGTAACAAATTGCAAGATTTCGAGACTACACAGGTCCCTTCATCAGGCAAAGACTAATACAAATTCTGAAGAAAGCTTGCAATGTGTTACCATCTTTTCAGTTAGCCATTAAAAGGTATCAACCACTGAGGACTCTCAATTCTAAATATTTTTCTATCTACTGGCTAACATGGTACCAAGATATATATCTTTCCTATATAACAGATCTGGGGCTTCTGCAAAGAATATTCACGTTTTACTTAATAAATGTCAGTCATCCTGTGTTTTTGGATATTACATGTATCTAGGTATAAAATAATTACATAATTAAAAAATAATGATCCCTCAGATTATTTTAACTTAAAACCTTCTCGACATTCTGCCTCTGCTGTGTGCTATGTATTGAATTACATTATATATACATACATATATGTATAAATCTATTTATGTGTGTGCCTGTGTGTGTGTGTATATATAGTATTTTTTTATTTATTTATCAATCATATCTATATATGGTCCATCTAATTTATCTTTCGTACCTTTATATATATATAACTGTCAGACTGACTATTAATCTATCATCTATCTAAGGGATAGAGAAAGATGGATAGATAATAGATAAAAGATAGCTAGATTGATAGATGATAAAAGAAATAAATAAAATAGATGATAGATAATAGATAGATGATAGATAATAGATGATAGATAGATTGATAATAGATAGATAGATAACAGATGGATAAATAGATAATAGATACATAATAGATAGATAGATAGATAGATAGATAGATAGATAGATAGATAGATAGATACATAGATAGATAGATAGATAGATAATAGATAAATAGATAGATAATAGATAGATAATGGATAGATAGATAATAGATAAATAATAGATAAAAGATAGATAATAGATAGATAATAGATAGATAATAGAAAGATAGATGATAGATAGATTGATAATAGATAGAAGATAGATAATACAGGGATAATAGATAGATAGATAAATAGATAGATAGATAGATAGATAGATAGATAGATAACAGATGGATAAATAGATAATAGATACATAATAGATAGATAGATAGATAGATAGATAGATAGATAGATACATAGATAGATAGATAGATAGATAGATAATAGATAAATAGATAGATAATAGATAGATAATGGATAGATAGATAATAGATAAATAATAGATAAAAGATAGATAATAGATAGATAATAGATAGATAATAGAAAGATAGATAATAGATAGATAATAGATAATAGATAGATAGATAGATAGATAGATAGATAGATAGATAGATAGATAGATAATAGATAGATAATAGATATATAGATAGATAATAGATAGATAGATAGATAGATAGATAGATAGATAGATAGATAGATAGATAATAGATATATAGATAGATAGATAATAGATATATAGATAGATAATAGATAGATAGATATATAGATAGATAATAGATAGATAATAGCTAGATAGATAGATAGATAGATAGATAATAGATATATAGATAGATAATAGATAGATAGATAATAGATACATCATAGATAATAGATAGATAATAGCTAGAGAGATATATAGATAGATAATAGATAGATAGATAGATAGATAATAGATATATAGATAGATGATAGATAGATAGATAGATAGATAGATAGATAGATAGATAGATAGATAGATAGATAATAGATACATCATAGATAATAGATAGATAATAGATAGATAGATAATAGATATATAGATAGATAATAGATAGATAGATAATAGATAGATAATAGATAGATAATAGATAGATAATAGATAGATAGATAATAGATAGATAATAGATAGATAGAGAGAGAGATAGATAATAGATATATAGATAGATAGAAGATAGATAGATGATAGATAGATAGATAGATAGATAGATAGATAGATAGATAGATAGATAATAGATAGATAGATGATAGATAGATAGATAGATAGATAGATAGATAGATAATAGATAAATAATAGATAGATAGATAGATAGATAGATAGATAGATAAATAGATAGATAGATAGATAGATAGATAATAGATGATAGCTATATAGGTAGATAATAGGTAGATGCTTGGAGTCCTCCATGTCTCTCCACCTCTGACTACACTGGTACACTTGGGCTGGATGTTGTGTGAAGCCTCCAGTGATCTCCAGCCTCATATTTTACCTTGTCACCAAGTGCCTTTTGCTCTAGTAACTGTTCTGACCCATTTAGTCAGTGCTCGGCCCGTCTGATCTGATGCTCTCATTGTGTGGAGAAGTTCCTGCTATTATTGATCCTGGCAATTATTTCAGAAGAATCCCACCATCACCTCCCCCTTTCCCAAATAAGGCTATTTAGATGCTGCCCAGATGAATGGAGGCAGGAGCTGCCGAGCAGCCATAGGGCATCCCTCAGCAGCACACCTCACACTCCACCATCTGCTCCTGAGGAGGACACACTGCTGCTCTCCTGCTCACACTCCACTCATGGGGAAGAGCTTTAATGGCTCTTTCAAATCTGACTACCAAGTCTTTAGCTCCATAACCTTCTTACTGGACCACTAAAAGAAAACTTGCCATAAGGATAAGGAGACCACAACCAAGAGAGGTCAATACTTCCAGGTGAAGACGGTCCTAAGCCTCAGCTGTCCATGAAGGTTGATAGAACCACACAAGGCTCCACATAAAGCTCAGTCTAGTAGTCATTCAAAGGTCCGAGGAGTTTTACAACCACAAAGAAAGCAAATCTTGAACCTCGGATCCTATAAAGTTCATGGACCACAAAGGCTAAGGAGACCACGAAAGACTTTTTATAAGGTCCAAAAAAGGTGTCAAGGTGCA